>NC_056738.1:267277404-267577404 GCF_019279795.1 Protopterus annectens
CCTGTGTTGGGCAGGTCTTTCTTTTTTGATAACTGACCATCAGACTTTATATTGACCGGTCCATTGAAGGTTGATTTTAATCCAGTAGCGGTGCCCACAGTAATAGTTGTCTTCAGCTGAGTGGGCATGATATCTTTTTTGCTTGACTAACATCAAGCATTTACCTGAAGGCACCACAGGTTGGTTACTTTACATTACTGTATTAGTTGGCTAAAGGGCTAGAGTTTACCAAATTTCAACCCTATGGACAGCCAGCTGATCCTACCGGGTCAAACTTCACTTGCAGTAATAAACTGCAAAATAGCCCAAATGAAGAAAACTGATCTAGCTTATTCTTTTATATGTGTTTTTACTGTTCTAAGCAGGAGTATTGCTTTTGTGGAAATAAATGTATAATAAAAACATACAAGTGATGTAGGCTGAAAATGAATGCTCTTAGTTCCATTGTTTCTCTTCTTTTAACCTAACAACTATGTAAAAAAAGTTTTTATTCTTGTTATTGTTTGTATACTTGCTTGCATATTGTGAACTAGCCTCCTTGCAACTTTTAATCAAATATTTCTGTATTTGTGCCATGTATGTGATACTCTGCTGTATTTTTCCACTGTTGCTTTTCTGTCAATTACTTGTTGGAGATTTTCTCCCCGTGTCTCTGCTGACAGTGGGCTCCTGTCCCACTTGGACGCTACCGATAAATGTAAACAAACAAATAAATACATAAATTATATCCCAGATATGTCAAACGATTGGCTAAATATAGGTTACAAATAAAAGCTGTTCTGAAGTGGTAGCAAGTGTTGTAAAATGTTATTACAGTTTTTATTTTGTGTGGACCAGTTTGCCTTTGCCTTACCATATCTGTTTCACCACTCATCATGAATACAGCACTCTTCAATGGCTCCAAGCTTCATTATACTGTAGAGGTCTTTTTTTTTTTTTTTTTTTTTTTTACCAGAGTTCCCAATTGCTGATTGGGCTTTCACCTCCTTATTGAATTATTTTCTGATTCTACATGCAGTGTTTGTCCAGTCTTCCAGTGGACCATAGCGGTTCAGTGAAACCAGTCTGCAGATGTGTTGTCTCTACTCCATTTAGGATATATAGTGTGTATGTTGGGCACATCTAGTCTAGTGCTTCTCCAGCTCTAGGCTGTTCCTGGGCAGTCTCTTTATTCTCGTCAACACCCTAACAGCAACAATCACCTTGATTCCTCTGCCCTAGCAGTGGAGGGGTGAAATTTGCAAGGTGAGATGATTAAAGGTGTATCAAAAAAGAAATGAAAATAAACTCATCTCTTCCATTTAATAGATCTTTTTAATGCTTTTGATATCTGCCATCCAAGACTACTTCACACACTTTCTTCAGTAACTTTTCCCCTTCAAGTCTCAACTGGTTTTCCAACTCTCTAATTACACTTAGGCAGTAAAATGGTTTTCATCCTCCTCTTCCTTCCTGCCAGAAGCTACTGGCAATCGACATGGTTGTGTTATGCAACACCTAGTATTTAATCTTCCCGTAAATCTTTCCACTGCCTCATCTCATTCCATTCTCCGTCAGTATGCCAGGGATGCTGCCCTAATCTGTTGTGCTTCCTATTTATCCACAGTAGAAACTGTTACTCAAGAGGCTTTCACCTCCATTGAATTTGCATTCTCAATTATCCTGGAACCTAATAAAAACAAACTTTTGATCATAATTCTGAATTCTCAAACAGATCATCAGTCGGACTTTAGTCTATCCAGCAAAAGCGTTAAACTTGAAGTTGCCCCACAAACTGAACTGCTAAGTATTACCGTAGATGATCAACTAAAATTTCACATGCATCTCCAAAACATATTAAAAAAACATTTAAAAGTATGTTTACTGTATGGAATATTTTGCTTTTTTCCTCACACTTTACTGCAAGTATCAGTTAAAAAAAAAAAAAATTTAAGTACAAAGCATATTTTTCATTTTCAGAAGTTAATAAAAAATGTTTCTATAAATATATTACCTCATTCACTACTAGCATTTACTGTAATTCATCCATTTTTATAAATGGAACTATAATATTGGATCCTTACAGGATAGCAGAGTTGAACAAATTTTCCTTCAAGTCAGCACAAACCCTGGATACTCCTACCACTTGTGAGTTAATAAGTACATCAAATGTGAACTGTCCCCTAATGAACACTAATTCAGTTTCTATAGCTGTAAAAAACAGGTAAAACTGCCATGGGCAAAGATAATATATAGTGATGTTGATTCATTGCTTAAAAGACAATCTTCTACCAGTTTTGTGCTCAAGTTACAACTCGTATTCAAACCAAAGAGTAAAAAGACCACACAGACAAACCAGTTAGTAAAAAAACTACATGAAAAAATAGAAAAGGTAGAATTTTCACTGTATGATACCTTTAACCTCCAGTAATAGAGGCTAATGGGATATATGCAAATAACCCCTTAAGGACATTGTGTTTCAGCTATATGGCTTCTGAATTCCCATGGCTTTTTAACTTTTGTCTTTTTCTTTTTAAGTCTTAATGGATACATTCAGGCCAATAAAGCCAAACCCCCACTAGCTGTGGACATACATGGTTTTGCCTTCTTTTGACTTCATTAGCACAGTTCCAACTCAAGGTTACTCAATTGTATAGTGGCTTTGTTTTTGAATAAGTCAGTAATTTCATCACTTTTTCCAATTTATGAAAAAGGAGACAAGATGGACCCATGGAATTATAAGCCTATAATTCTGGCATCAGTTTTATATAAATGCTATGAACAGGCATTATTGAAATTATTTCTGAATTCATATAACGGTATTGGTCACTCTGATTTTATACCAACATGTGCTCTGCTTTGGTATATCCAAATTAACAAATCTATTGTAGTTTTATGACCAAGTTACTTTGGGATTTGGTCATTCATTTACATTTAATGTTCATTGCATTGATTTAGCCAAAGCCTTCGATACTTTTTGTTATAGCTGCATTATAAGCAGAGTGAAGAACTGTAGCTATAACTCATTTCTGAACAATTGGATTATTTGTTGGTGGTCTGGACATTTACAGTGTATAATGGTAATAGGACATCTAAATATCTTCCTCTACTGTCTGGAATTCCACAGGGTTCTGTGTTCGGCCACCTTTTTATTTAACCTTGTACTGTCAACTAGTCCTATTAACCATCACTGCTGGCGAGCAAATTATGCAGATGATTGTAAGATAGGATATGTTATATGTATTACATAGTAAACGAGCCTCTGTGCCAGTATATGAATTTCTTAATCACTTTTCATCTTGGGCCAAAGAGGTTACCCTGAACATTAATTCAGATAAGTGTAAAATAATCTGTTTTGGTAAGCCAGTTTTAACACACAGCTTGTTCTTAATCAATCCTATTTTACATAAGACCTGTAATGATAATGATATATATCCTCAAACGTTTTATGTTAATCTCATGTAATTAGTATTAGGAAATATGCATTTTCTTTAATGGGTCGTATAAGTGAATCTTTATATTTATGAGATGAAGAAAGTTTATTATATCTTTATAAAATGTACATTCATCCTGTTTTGGAATGTAATAGCATATTTTGTGTATATACTAGGAAACAACTTGCATTACTTGAATAAGTTCCAAGGAACTTCACAAAAATACCTTTTGTTCAACATTTACTGTATCAAGCAAGATGTCAAACTTTAAAATTATTTTCTCTTCACTTTAGACATATCAGCGGAAAAATAATGTGTGTAGAAAATCTTTCATAAAATGTTGCAAGCTATTTACAATATTTTTTTCAAGCAATGTAGGAGACATGGGTATAATAATAATAATTTTGCCACCTCATTATGCAGAACATATTTAAGAAGAAACATCATAACACAAATTATTCCAAGACATTGGAACAGAGTATCCATTGATATCAGGTTACCCCCTAATACTGAGCATTTTAAAAGAAGCTTTGAGCATTGGATGGGAGAAAACATACCTGGTACTGAATTTAATGAGCTGGTGTTCTTAGATGACCTTTGGGCCAGAACATTGTAATAAACTTAAGAGAAATTACTCTAAGTCATTCAAAAACATAGCTTATTTGCATCTGTACTTCTCCATGCCTAACAAATATTAGCATAACTCAATTAAAAAAATAGAGCAATGCTACAACAAAATCAGTAAATTTTCATATAGATTGCCAGATTTTACACACCATTGCTTAGTGTTCCAAAAGTATACTGGCTTGAGCTCCCAATAATCCTGAATCTGTCACAGATGCAGCTTGTTCACAAAGTACTCCACTCCTCAAATAACTGTCCATGTCCTTCAAGGATGCATCTGCAGTCATAACATATGGGTTATCCTCAGAGCAGCCCTTGATGTCGGCCGGATTCAAGTCTGGAGTCTGGCCTCCACGCCGGCGTCAGGCGTCTGGGGTATAAAAGCGACACCATGCCTTCTTCCTTTCTTGCGGCGCGGTGCCCGAAGCAGAAGCTGTTACGCCAAGCCCGGTCGGTCAGATCCAGTGAATTCAGCTACGAGACTTGAAAAAGCTAATTACCCGTTGGGGACTCTTTCTTGCCTCAGCCGATGTGTAAATAATAGTTTGTTGCTTGGCAGGAAACAAATACCTCACTTAAAAGGATTTCCAATTCCTACTGCCTTCGCTTGCTTAGGCTGTAGATTCACGACGTGCTCGGCCTGTTTAGCCTGTTAGCTTCCTTCAACTGAGGAACTCTGCGTCCGGTGAAGGTTCCAGGAGAATTTTGGAGCCCGCTTTTGCTTATAAAATGCCGTGAGACTCCGACCGCATATGGTCATAAACGCATGAAAGGACCCGACACTTTCAGCGGCCCGTGGTTTTCCGGCTGATACCGGCTAGGCCTACTGCTTGAGTGCCTCAGTTTCGGCCCGAAACCCGAGTCCTCAGAGATTCCTTCTTCTGAAACCGCCGCCCCGACCACGAGGGCCCGAGAGGCCCCGGCTGGAGATGAAGAATTTCCCTACCAAAACCAGTGTTCAGGAAATGTCAGACGCACCATACCTTTGGACATTCTACACTCGCAATATGCGATGGGGCGAGCTAGGCCCCTGCTTCCATGTCCCATTAGGCCTTTTCAAGGGCTAAAGCTGCTTAAACTTTCTAAAGCTTTGCCTGCCAAATCCCTAGAGGCCTTCCTCTAGTTCACAGATCCTCAGCCTTGCTGAGGACCTTAACCTTAATTAGGGGTTCACAACCTCACCCCAGACAGGGCCTCTCAAGCCTCCTCCAGGACAAAGGCCCAGGACTGACCCCTCCTGATCCACACACTCCTCAGATGATTCCGCGGATGGATCTGGGTTGTCCAGACCACCAGGGAAGGGCTTTCGCCTTCACGGCTTACTTTCGCCTTGCGGATTCAGATGCAGAGGAATCCTATCCTTAGGCCTCCCTCCTGAAGAGTTTTCTTTTTTGGTGAGACTCTACACTCCATGAGAGCATTTTCAATGGCAAGGTCAAGATTTCTCTGATTCTAGAGAAAAGATTAAGGACCTTTTTGCATTTGCCTCAGCATAGGCCCGCCAAGCTGCCACCTCCTGTTCTGTATGTAATTGATGATGTGACAATGATGTCCAGTACAGCCCGCAGATACACTCTCCCTCATGGCCCCTGCCAAACCCTGACAGATACTGGGGTCCACGGATTCTCACTTCCATTTGTATAAAGCCCATTCTGCAGACCCAGAAACTATTTCTCAGAAAGAGTTCTGTACTGCCAAAAATCCTCTACCCTCTGAAAGAGAGAGAGTCTACAGAGCTTTAGAGAGATGGGGAAGAAGGTCAATATGCACTTCTGCAACTCTTTCTGTCAGGGCACATTAAACTGTCAATTTCATATGATACAGTTACCAAGAGTATTTGTTAGATGAACTGAATAGGAAGCTTTCTTCTCCTGAACCCCTAGACGTAAATCCCTTCAGGATTTGGACAACACACAACAGGTTAGTAATCATTTCTTAAAATGTGGCTATGATGCACTGGAGGCTTCTTTGGTAGATCAGCTATGACTGGGGCAGTTATTAAGTAGGCATGCCTGGCTGGAACAATCTTTGCCAGACAGCATGTCAAAGCTAAACTCCTGGATGCTCCAATGGAGAAACAAAAATTTATTTAGCTCCTCTCTGCTCCAGGAGAATCTTAAAAAGGTTGAAGAAAAGGCAAAATCTGTGCAAACAGTTTAAAAGATTTCCTGCAAGTTCAACCACGAGATTCCAGCAGAAACTGGCCTACTAGAATTGGTCCTTTCCAGACTGGGACAGGAGCCCAGAGAGGCAGGAACAGAGCCCTAGAGGCAGAGGTCAATCCAGAAGGGGCTCCTACAGAGGCGTCGTCAGTGGCAACCTGCCAGCCAGAGTAGTGCAACAGCTTAACAACAACAACCACTACACCAGGACAGGCTCAATGAGGCTGCTCTGACCTTCACAGGGATCAACTGGAGAGGAAGCACCCTTAGGCTGGAGGAAAGCTGGCTTTATTCTCAAATAACTGGCATTATATTACAAAGGATACATGGACACTACAAATAATAGACAAAGGATACAGGTTCCAGCTTCTACACTTTGCCAAAGCCCGGAATGCCAAACCCTTCCACCAAATCAGAGGGCAGAGGCTTTAAGACAAATCAGCAATTTACTTCCAGATGAAAGCTATAGAAAGGTGCATATGTTCAGAACAAGGCCAAGGTTTTACTCCAGACTATTCCTTGTACCAAGAAAAGAAAATCAATGGAGGCCTATTCTCGACCTGTCCTCACTAGAACACTTATCTCATTGTGCCAAAATTAGAAAATACTTTGACCCTACAGCTTCTTCCCATGTTGGGCAAAGGGAGTCTTGGCTGGTGACTCCTAGATCTCCAAGGGAGGCATCGCCTGCGTCCCTATTCGAGACAAGTTGCAGAAGACACCTCAGATTTCTTGCAGGATCAGAGCATTATCCAATTCTCAGCATTGCCCTTGCTGGCTTATCCTACCTATTCCGCGAAATGCCTGGCATCAGTAACTGCACATTGCTAAATTCCTGGGCGCGCTGCTGACAACAAAGTTGTTAAAGGACTTGGCCTGCCATACACCTGCTACAACAGACCTTGGGATACACGAGTCAACATCAAAAGTCAAGACTAGGTACCATCCAAGAGATAACAGTGCAGATCTGGACACAACCACCCAAATGGCCTTTCTCACAGAAGAGAAAAACAAAAACAAGCAAACTCAAGCTTGCAAAGGAAAAATCCTGCAGGCCCTGATTCCACATGGCATCCTGCATGAAATTCCTAATACCGCCATGCCAGGGCTGCATATGAGGAAATTACAATGGTACCTAAGGGTTATTATGGTCTCCAACACAGTCACCCAGTTTAGAAACCATGTTAATCATTCCATGCCTTCAAAGGAATTCCTGTGGTGGGCTCCAGGCCTGCCAGTCAACAGAGGGTTGCCCTTTCAACAAACCAAAACAAGGCAGACCATCACCGGGGCGCCTCAGACCCGAGGATGGGGAGCACACATAGAGAACAAATCTATCCAAGGCCTATGGCCTCAAAGGACAGCTAAGCATGCACATAAACCAAAGAAATGCTGGCGGTAGAATACCCAGTCAGGAGCATTCAAACCCTTCCTCCAACAAGGACACCTGTTAATAAGGACAGACAACACCGGTCGTAATGGTACATAAACAAGCGGGAGGCGCACATTCTTACCCTCTATGCGGATGGCTATAAGATCTGTGGGAACTATGCCTGAATCTCAATATTCCACAGGGTTCTAATGTTCGTACCTTTTATTTAACCTTGTACTGTCAACTAGTCCTATTAACCATCACTGCTGGCGAGCAAATTGTGCAGATGATTGTAAGATAGGATATGTTATATGTATTACATAGTAAACGAGCCTCTGTGCCATGAATTTCGTAATCACTTTTCATCTTGGGCCAAAGAGGTTACCCTGGACATTAATTCAGATAAGTGTAAAATAATCTGTTTTGGTAAGCCAGTTTTAACACACAGCTTGTTCTTAATCAATGCTATTTTACATAAGACCTGTAATGGTAATGATATATATCCTCAAACGTTTTATGTTAATCTCATGTAATTAGTATTAGGAAATATGCATTTTCTTTAATGGGTCGTATAAGTGACTCTTTATATTTATGAGATGAAGAAAGTTTATTATATCTATATAAAATGTACATTCATCCTGTTTTGGAATGTAATAGCATATTTTGTGTATATACTAGGAAACAACTTGCATTACTTGAATAAGTTCCAAGGAACTTCACAAAAATACCTTTTGTTCAACATTTACTATATCAAGAAAGATGTCAAACTTTAAAATTATTTTCTCTTCACTTTAGACATATCAGCGGAAAAATAATGTGTGTAGAAAATTTTTCATAAAATGTTACAAGCTATTTACAATATTTTTTTCAAGCAATGTAGGAGACATGGGTATAATAATAATAATTTTGCCACCTCATTATGCAGAACATATTTAAGAAGAAACATCATAACACAAATTATTCCAAGACATTGGAACAGAGTATCCATTGATATCAGGTTACCCCCTAATACTGAGCATTTTAAAAGAAGCTTTGAGCACTGGATGGGAGACAATGTACCTGATACTGAATTTAATGATCTGGTGTTCTTAGATGACCTTTGGGCCAGAACATTGTAATAAACTTAAGAGAAATTACTCTAAGTCATTCAAAAACATAGCTTATTTGCATCTGTACTTCTCCATGCCTAACAAATATTAGCATAACTCAATTAAAAAAATAGAGCAATGCTACAACAAAATCAGTAAATTTTCATATAGATTGCCAGATTTTACGCACCATTGCTTAGTGTTCCAAAAGTATACTGGCTTGAACTCCCAATAATCCTGAATCTGTCACAGACGCAACTTGCTCACAAAGTACTCCACTCCTCAAATAACTGTCCTTCCCTCAATTCCTTGTATTGGTCTCTCCTGTCAGACCTCTGCACTCGGCCGATACTTACCTACTTGTGTCAAAAAGTCTTACAGTACATATGGTGAATCTCTCTCTACTTCACGTATATATCTACATATTATGGAACTCCCTCCCAGTGTTTATCAGGCAAACATTCTTCAGCACTCTCAAAAAGAATGTCAAAAATGATTTAAATAACTGTTGAATTTGCTCTTTGCTCTTGCTCCTGGACACGTGGATAGGCACCCTTTTCTAGTTGTCTTTCTTGCACCTGCTGCTCTTCTTTTCCCCATTACTTTTAGCATTTCTACATTTTTATAGCCTTTAATCTCTTCCCCTGTCTACTCTTCTTACATTTAATCTCTGCTATTGACTACCTTCTCTTCCACTCATCTTTATTTCTTCTTTTTTTCTCCCTGTTAAACAACTGCCTTCTTTATTCACTTGTTCTTTTTCTCTGTTTGTAAACTTTAATATATTTTTCTTCCTATTAGTAAATATTTAATCCTTTACTGTTTCTACTAGTGTTTTTTGTATTGGTAAATGTATATCTAAAGATTGCTGTATATTTTTATTGTTTTAATGATTTATTTTTCCATTGTATGTACTCCTTATGTATTTCATATTTCTTGTGTTATTGATCTATTCATTGTAATATTTTGTGCTAATTTACTGGAGCTCATCTCCTTTGAACTCGGCTTAAAAAGGATCTTGCATGACCCAGTCAGACTATCCCAGTTAACAACTGTAATGAAGTAAATAAACCATAGAGGTCTATTGTTGTGGTGAGTGCAAAATGTCCAGGTGTGTGTGTTTGATTTATTTCTGGAAAAATTATATGTATTGTGCACTGTTGAGGATAGACCATATAGTTCCGAGGTTAGATAAACGTGGTTTGTGAACATGTTTCCACCAAAACGTACCTGATTATGACATATACACTCTGCAATGCTTGCAAACTCTTAGGCCACTTAAATATTAAATTCTATTAGAAAGGGCTTATTACAGTGAAATTTATTTCATTTTGCAATTGAACATTTGCTATTTTCTTGTCATAAAAGTGAGATTCTGTTTAAACATTTTTTTTTTCTTAAGAGCTTTTTGGGGAAGACAGCGCTTTAAGATCTTCAAGAAAATACCCTCATAAATAAACTTTCCTTGTCCGGCTATACCCCAGTAGTGTGACCCCACAAACTCTTCTAGCAGCCTTATATTTATGATTTCTGATTCCTCTGAGTTAAAGAAATCACTATGTGTACAAATGTATGAACAGTGCCATTTCTTACACAGTCAGCCAGAAAATATTTTTGTGTTTTTTTTTTATTGCTCCTCAAAAGTAGAGTTCATTTTACTGACACTCTTGCCCTTATTATTCATTTGCTTACATATATGGAGTTTAGAAGTTTTAGCTGTGTCTGCACAGATAAAATAGTAGCTTGGATGAGTTTGGAGGGCAAGCCTTCCACACCCTCATGCGAGGGACTTTACCTTCTGCACCCTTTACCGAGATCACACAGCCTCAGGAAAAGTTAGGTATAGTCATGTATTCGGCAATATACATTAAACAGTTTCCTTGCTGGATTATTGTGTGCTGGAGTATCTGGTTGAGTAATTTAGGTTTTTTCTGTATAAACTTTTAATTCCCAGCTGTATAACTCTTGATCATATGTTTTTGTTCCTCCTTATAGGTGTTCACTTGAATAACCCTGTATTCCATCTGGAGTTATGTCTTATGCCACTCCAGTGGTGGGTCCTGAATAGGGAGGGATATTTTTGTTTCTATTACATCCACTGCTACCTCTATTGAGAGAAGTATGATGGGACTGTTTTTCCATTTAATCAAATATTACTTCCAGGAAGGTTTATAGGTAATTAATAGACTAATGACTCCAGCAGCCTTTTTAAGCCTAACCATGCTTCCTAAGGATGAGAATCAAACCCTGTGACTGTAAGGTAAACACCTTAACCATTAAGCCAACCCTATGACCTCATTTGCATTGTGGCAACATTTAGAACTCTTCTTTTATGCTCCAAATCATGGGACAAGACAGTGGTCTAAAGATGTTTCCCAATGAAATGCACAGTGAAATCTAAGACTGAAGGCTTCATAATACCCAAGTCTAATGTGTTGAGCTTTCGTGCTCTTATGGAACCTATCTTGCAAAATATTTAAGTGTTTTGTTATATTGTTTATTTATTCATTCACTCGTCCCATTTTGACTGAGTTAGTCCATTAGAGCAATAACCCATTTTTGGTGGAGGCACAGGGAGAAAAGCTCCAAAGTGCACCAACAAAAATTGTAAGAGGCATAAGCAATTACAGTTTTAAGATTATTTACAACAAGTACAATTGTTTTGTAAGATTACACAAGATATGGTGTTATACAACAGTGAATTTACTATGTAGAATAATTAATATTGCAAGTGTTTGGAGTTGCTCTTTTTTAGTAAAGGTCCCACCTAATTAGCAATAGTATTTAAGTGACTACGTAAAGATACATTTAGGCTGTGATGAGACACCACAGCCCAGACTTTCCATGTTGACTGTATACTGTCATTCTTTCTTGGATGACTGACTTGGCAAAGAGATGACATTGTATTTCGAAGCTTAAGTAGTAGACCTCCAAACAGTGTCAGTAGTTGACTTGTAGATAGTTTTCTGCTCGTCTTGTAGAATTTCATGCAGTAATCTGTCACTAAAATCTTTTGAAATTACATGCAGTGCCATCATGACACTACAAGGTTGGAAAGAGATGTGTGCATTAAAGCAGATGACTAAGGAAATTATATTGGTATCTGTCGAGTTGCTGATTTCCTAAATTGAAGCACCGGTGCTTTTTAATACTTTTATCTCCATGATCACATGATCAGATTTGTAAGCTTATATATATATATATATATATATATATATATATATATATAGTGCAATTACTAAGAGGCTTAAAAGGTCTGCTAATAAGAATACCTGTGGTTTTATTTGTGATATAGTCAGTGCTCTATACTTCTTAAATAATTTGTTAAATTTTTGCTTTTGTTTCAGAAGTTGCAGAACTTGAAGCCAATTTGCCTTGTAAGTACATTTTTTTATGTTTTTACATTTTTGCTTTAAAATAAAAATGCTCTATGCAGGCATCTAGTCAGGTACTCCCTGCTTTCTCTAGGTATGTTAGAGAGCAGTGGACTAAGGCTAATGTTACTTCATAGGAACACACAAATGGCAGTTATCATAGCCTGCCTTCATGACATTCCGTGAATGTTTTTGGCTTTTACACATGAAACACATGAGCTGTCTTTTTTCACTGTATTTTGTAAAGTAGGCAGAATGAACACTAAGACTTGTATCTGAGCTATGACTTTGCTGCATAAAGTATTGGAAACCAGAAATTTAAAAAATGTTTATTTTAAACACTAAAATTGCATAGTTCAGTGGTCCAAGTCAGTACATAGACATCAGTTGCTGACATATAGTTAGCTCCATATTAAGAAAGTATGCTATGCCATAAGAATAGTCCTAATCTACTTGTTAGGGGTATTATCTGAAATGGAAAGAGTGACGTGATGGATACCATGTTGATTTTTTTAAAGACCGTTATTGAATTTTCAGTTGACATAGGCAAGCTTACATTTATGTAAAAGCAATCAAACCATATTAACATGTTTGCATTTCAAGCATTATACATGACATATTTTGTTATATATCATATTATCTAAGCGACATTATATAAGTGATTCAGCGACTGCCTTCTGTTAAACGTTATTCCTTCTCCAAATCATTTTTCTGTATGCATTTTTCCAACAATTTTCATTTGTTTAAACAAGAAGCATGTTTATTAAATGATCACTTATGACATAGGCAGTCATACATTTGTATAAATGAAAACAAACCATATTAACATATTTTTAGTTTCAAACATTATACATCACTTATCTATCCCGTCATTGTCACACATTACATAGCTCACACAACTCCTGCTTTCTTTTGAACCTCATTCCTTCTCCAAAACATTATTCTGTATGTATTCCCACAATTCCCATTTTTTTTCTATATAATTTGCTCCTACCCTTTTCTAAAGATCCCATTTCCAGTTGTTTTATCTCTGTTACAATATTCACTACTTGTAGTACAGTTGGTTTAGACTTTGATTTCTGTTTTGTAGTAATCACTTTTTTGGCAGTCATCATCATTAGATTCAGCAAGGCCTTACTATATTTAGGCAATTTTGGTTCTGTATCATAGCTCAAAAAATTGTTACCTTAGTTGTACCATTTTGCCCACCCAGTATTTCTGACAGTAGTCTGCAGAGAATTTTTAAAGTTTGGCAACTCATTGCACTCCCAAAACATATGTTCCCAATTATCTGCTGGAGTCAGTGGCCACGGAGAAACAATACGTTTATTCTTCCCCATCACTCCTCCAACATGTGCTGTCTACCTGAGGAAAAATTCTTTGGAGTCTGTTTAGGGTATAAAATACCCATGTAAACATTTCCAAATAAAGAGCCTACATCTTCTAGAATTTGTTGCGTATCGTGGAGTCATGCATATATCCCTCCATTGTTTCCTTGTAAATTGCTTATCCAGTCTATCTTCCCAATTGTTTCTAACTTCCTCTGATTGATTTATATAGTTACCATACAGTATTTTATATACTTATCCTTTTTCTTTTTACAACAGGCTCTTTTCTAGATTCTGCTAAAAACTCTGTCAGTGCTGGTCTTTCACTTAGAATCCCCCTATTTCTTTCTCTTTGCCTATACTCTGATATCAATCTTTGATAGGGAAGGCAATCTCTAGCCTGCAGTCCAAATAAATTATTGGCCCCTTTCCATTGTATTATCTTTCCTTGAATTCAAAAAGAAGACGAGCTGGATTCAACGGCCTCGGAGAAACAATAAGTTTCACTTAGAATCCCCCTATTTCTTTCTCTTTGCCTATACTCTGATATCAATCTTTGATAGGGAAGGCAATCTCTAGCCTACAGTCCAAATAAATTATTGGCCCCTTTCCATTGTATTATCTTTCCTTGAATTCAAAAAGAAGACAAGCTGGATTCAACGGCCTCGGAGAAACAATAAGTTTATTCGAAAACAAGCGCTTTCATCTCTTAAAAATAAAGTGGGACTTCATCAGATTTAAGAACATTAGAGATAATGCATATTTAAATACTGAAGGCTAATCACATGACACCATGATGAAACATCCCAGTATCTAAATACGTATACTAAAACAATAAAAGCATAAAATAATAAAAACAAATGATAAAATGTAATAAATATCAGGAAAATATGAATTATTCAAATCTTGTAAGATTTGAAAGCCACAATTATGCTGTAGAATAAATCAACACAAAAGGACTAGTCAACATCGAGCTGCTAATCAATATTCATAAAAAACAACCAATGAGCAAAAAAACAGTCCAGTTCATAATAAATATTAAACTCAAACCGGAGTATCCAATTATTCATCTATTTCCTGATCTTTGTTTTAAAAGGCAACCAAAAGAAGCTAACTTATTAAGTCCGGGCCAACCTACTGCATTGAAAAAAGACTCCAGTGCAATTTCCATTTCTCTAAATATAAAGACAAAGTCCCACCTCTAATGTTCTGAATTACTTTTTCAACAATGAAAAATCTAAAATAATGTTAGGATGCTTATAAATATGCCGATATAAGCCAATGGTGTTTTTTTTTCTAATCTCATACTGATGTTCGTAAATTCTATCCCATAATCTACACTCTGTTTTACTAATATAAAAAGCCGAACATCATTGACACAGGGCTGCATATACTATACTCCTAGTTTCGCAATTATATTTTCTTTTTTTATATAAAAAGGAATGCCATTAATTTCAAATAATTCACATGTCTGAATATGTATACAAAAGGGGAAACAACCATATTTTCTCATAACAGATTCACCAGCGTTTTTTTAATTAATGTATGCTCAATTAAATATTTAAGATTAGATCCCCTTTTGTATATAAAATTATGTTTTTCACCCACTTTCTCTTTGGAGATATGGTCATCAAATAAGATGACCCAGTTCTTTTCAGTAATATCTCTAATAATAAAAATGTCAGAATTAAAGGATGAAATGAAAGCTAGAGGAAAGTTCTGGGCATTAATTAACTCAGTACAAGATGTGTCAACAGCCCCTTGTTCAAACCCGGGCTCAGAATGAATATCATATTATGTCAGTCAGTGGGATCCACAGTCATCTAAGTCATTCCCTCAACCAAACCAATGGTCATCCCATCGGGTGGTTACACCTCGACAAACCAATCGAATTGGCAACAACAGGAGAATTCGAGAGGGAATCTGAGGCAGAGAGAATGGATTCATCAGCCAGTGACGGTAATGCTACTATTTCTTTAGTTACAAATTCATGTGGTGATTTCACCATTTACAATTTTAGTTTGCAGCCTCTTTGATTCTTCCATTGGTAATCTTTTTTCTAAGGGGTTAACCTTTGTCCCAACCTGAAGGGCGAATATTTGCACACATATTAACGGATTTAAAATTGTATATCAGGAAGTTAAATTTGCATATTTATTTTAATGGGTCTACTAACACATCCATTTTACCAAACCCATTATGTGTTCTCCCCTTACGTACATCATTGGCTTTATTTGAAAGGAGTTGTGAGTTAGATTTAAGACCCATATTGCCACCCAAGAACACGAGATTTGTCCGTAATTTAACTTCAGAAGAACGGGATCTTTTATTTTGGGTCTAATCTCTAAATATCAGGCTTATGCAACCAGATAAAGGTGGGGGTTTGGTTGCTATAGATGATAAAGATTACTTAGATCAAATTTGTTGCTTGTTATTCAAGGACACTTAGAAACCAGTTTCTAAAAATGAGTTAAATATTGCATATCAGAGGATACGGCTACAACTTAAGGATATGTTGCTTGAAAAGCACATTTCATTAGATGAGTATAAATATTTATCTATGGATTATCCGTCATTCCAACCATTTTTGGTCTTCCTAAAATACAGAAGGACTTGGTCAACCCACCTATGCATCCTATTGTGGATGATCGGAACTCTATCACCGCCCCTTTCACTATGTTTTTGGATTTCAGGTTAAAAAAATCTTTTAAATAAGGAGCAACATCGATGTATTGATTCCTGTGTTTTCATGAAACATTGCAACAAATTGACTTTTTAATCATTCCTTCTTTTTCATTACCATAGACGTAAAAGATTTGTATTCTGTGATCCTGCATGAGCTTGGTATTTCTTGGTTCACAGATCTTTTATGTAGGTAATGTATTAGCCAAGATTTTATTAATATGTATGAAGATATTTTAGAAATTGTTTTAAACAATAACTATATTCTTTTTGAAAAATTTTTTTTTTTCAACAAAGGGGTGTGGCCATGGATGCGACTTGTGGAGGCTTATTTGCTAATATTGTCATGCTTGAATGGGAAGATCGTTTTTTTTTTTTTTTAAAGTGAGTGATTTGAAGCTTGTGAAATTTATTTAAGATGTCTGGATGATATATTTATCATCTGTAGATATGATGAAACTGTTGCTGATTTCATTAGCTATCTTAATAGTCGTCTTCTTCTTTTCCCGGTTAAGGGTCACCACAGCGGATCACCTGTCCGCTCATGATTGGCAGTGGAGTTTTACGATGTTGGGTTGCCAGCCCGGTGCCCAACCTTCCACAGAAGGCACAAACACAGTCACACCACGGCCAGTTTAG
Organism: Protopterus annectens; assembly: GCF_019279795.1. Lineage (NCBI taxonomy): Eukaryota > Metazoa > Chordata > Ceratodontiformes > Protopteridae > Protopterus > Protopterus annectens. Next base: position 267,294,087 of record NC_056738.1, read on the forward strand.
AGTATCTAATCCACCTACAGCATGTCTTTGGGATGTGGGAGGAAACCGGAACACCCGGAGGAAACCCACGCGACCACAGGGAGGACATGCAGACTCCGCACAGAAGGCACCCCAGACGAGAATCGAACCAGAGAACCTCTTGCTGTGAGGTGGCTATGTTAACTGCTGTACCACCGCGGCCACCCAGCTATCTTAATAGTACTAGATCCTTTTTAAATTTTTCTTATGAAATTGGGGATAATTGTACCCATTACCTTGATGTACTATAGGAAAAATGTATCACCCATGGATGTTATATTTCTAAAATTTATAAAAAAAACAACCTACTTCAGTAAGTTTTTACATTTTTATAGCTTTTACCCTCTTGGTAAAAAAAAATCTGTTTTAAAAGATCAGTTTGTTAGAACAGCCCGTATGATTACAACCTTTAATGATTTTCTTTAGAATGTGAATTTTTAAGTTGCATGTTTTCTAGAAGAGGTCATCTCCAGGATTTTATTGGCAATGTAAAAAATGAAGTGATACAGAAGAGAAAAACATTATTTCTCTCCTATTTTGGATGCTATTGCTGGAGTGAGTGATATTCATTCCAAGTCTGGCTTTAAATAAGGGGCAGTTGATACATCTCTTGTTAAGTTAATACCAAGAACTTTCCCCTAGCTTTCATTTCAGTCTTTAATTCTGACAGTTTTTTTATTAGAGATATTATTGAAAAGAATTGGGTCATCTTATTTGATGACCATATCATCAAAGAAAAAGTGGGTGAAAAACCTTGTTTTATATACAAAAAGGGATCTAATCTTAAAGATTTAATTGAGAATACATCAGTTACAAAAATGCTGGTGAATCTGTTATGAGAAAATTTAGTTGTTGACCCTTTTGTATATATATTCAAGCAGGTGAATTATTTGAAATTAATAGCATTCCTTTTTATATAAAAGGATAATATAATTGTGAAACTAGGGGTATATAGTATATGCGGGTCTATATTAGAACATCGAAGTTTCAAAACTTCGAATGTTCTAATATTGACTCTTATTCAGCGAAAGCTGAAAACATCTAACAATACAGCACAGCGATCTTTTTCCTAGGGAAAAAATTTGCTATTCCAAAATACACACACAACACAAGCACGCCAAACAAGCAACAATCCACACACATGCACCTAAAATCTTACACTAATCTATACACACATCACTAACTACCTACTTACCTTAACCCAAACCCTAACCCTAAGGTCCATCACTATCATGCACTCACCCGCACCATGACTCAGCTACCCCGCCCTAACCCTCACATCCACACAATCGCACACTTACCTGACCCGCACCTTAACCCTAACTCGCCTAACCCGCCCTAACCCTCATGTCCACACAATCGCACACATACCTAACCCACACCCTAACTGACCTAACCCATACTTAATCGCACACTTACCTGAACCTGACTCGTAACTTTCCACCACAGCGCTGAAAACACTGAAGCAACAGAAATGGACAACCAAATTCTTTCCGTAGGAAAAAATTTGGTTTTCTGTTGCTTCGATATTTTCAGCTTTCGCTGAATAGGGGTCAATATTAGAACATTCGAAGTTGACCTGTGTCAACAGTGCTCAACTTTTTATATTGGTAAAACCGAGTGTTGCCTGAGTTGTTGTGCTAAACGTTTTTCTTGCTCTGGAGTTATTGTAAAAAAAAAAAAAACAGTTGCTTAATGGCAGTCTTTCTAAACTCATGCATATTATCAAGGTGCTCGCTTATTTTCTATTTAGCATTTTGCAATTTCTCCTGCTCTTATTCTGTGAGATTCCCCCTATACTGCAATACTTTAACATTTATCAGTCCCTCTAAATAATTCTTATTACTTCTAACCATTTCTCTTTCTTTTATTTCCACCCTATTTTTAATCTCCACTTTAATTTAATCCCACTCCCTAGCTATATTTTCAGAAGAAATTTCTGTCTTCCCTAATAACTCATGAATAATTTTCATAACCCATTCCTTAAATTCCTCTCTTTTTAACAGATAGGTGGAAAGCACCAGTGTCTCATTTTTATTTATTTATCCTGTGTTTTTATTTGTTATTATTGGTGCATGATCTAGAGTAGTTATTGGATGCATATCAAAACTTTCAATTAAATGCACGTGTTCCTGTGATGTGTAATTTCTGTCTAGCCTAGCCCAATTTTTGTACCTTGGGGAGTAATATGTAAATTCAGTCTCAACTCCTACTAATGAATTCACATCTTCCATTCAAAATACTTTCATAAATTTCTTCAAAAAAAACTACCATCTTTTTTTATATTTTCCCTTCTGAACCCCCCCACCTACATCCTCACTGTTGCAAATCAAATTCCAATCTCAAGTAATATTCCCTGCTGAAAGGTATTTATTTCTCCCAGAATTTTCTTAAGCCCCATTGTAGTAGTTTTAGATGAATATAAATACATGCCAGTATAATTCTCCTCTCTTGCCAGTAGCCCCTTAGTACTCCATGTCTACCATTTTTATATTTTTTCCTCCTCTATCACTATTTGTCCCACATATTCTGATAACTAAACATTGTGAAATGCTTTCTTTATCAAATTCATGTGCTCAGCTCTTTCCAAGCATGTCTCCTGTAGCGTAACTATTTGTACTCTGCATTTTTTTAGTATAGTTCACTACTCTTTCTTTTACGTGTATAACTGTGAGACCATTCACATTTAAATATTATATAGAGAATGTCATTATGTTAAGAAGTTATTTCCACCTGTTTTGTGCTTTTTTAAATGTCTAATGTCAACTTTTGTTTTATATGCATACACGTTTGGCAGGTTGGTCTGTTATACAGTAGTTTTTTTGTCATTTCCATTTGAACCTGTCTCGCATCTTACAAAACTTTTTGTTTTAGTAAAAACTCTCAAAAAACAGACCCCCATAACACCCTTAAAACATATTAACTTAATACTAACATATAAAACTATTTACATCTTCAGATACTGAAGTTTAACCCTCTTAATAGAAACAATTGTCTCAGACTAACAACCACACTCAACAGACGTGGATTGTAAACATTTGAATGCTTTCAGAAAATATTATCTCCTAGCCATTGAAAGAAGGAAGTATTCTGTTTTTATTGCCCCTTATCAGATTGTCTCCATATAAGCATTAGAACCCGAAAGTTGTTTCTACTACAAGCACTCATTTATTTGTTAGAGGAAAACTTTATATTCAGTGTTCTTTATTTGCTTCCCTTTAAAACGTGTTACTAGATCAAGCTAAGGGCCCTAATCCAGTCATTCCTCCATGTAAGATTAAGAAAAAACATATCATTTTTTCTTGCATCATGCTGTTTCATCCAGACTTTTATTCTCTTTTTACACCGCAGTGCCTGCATTTTTTTAAAACTGAACAAGGAGAAAGAAAGTTAGGAAAAAGAAACAGGGTCACCTCTTTACTTTAGTATCTGTATTGCACTCAAAAATAACCGAGAAAGCTTTACTTTATGTATAGCATGTAGGTTATGTCATGCATTATAAAAATACTACTGTTAACAAAAAAATGTTTTCCTTATTATTTATTGATTGATTGGTTGACATTTGATTACCAGGAAGGTTCTAATGGGTAGAAGCCCATTTTCATTGGAGGACCGCGGAGAAAAGCTCCAAATTATTTCATAACATTTTAAGAACAATAACTATACAATCCTTAAATATAAAACAAAAACCTCTGCAGTTTAAATAATTATAACAAATTAGACATAATATAAAACATTGGTTAAGAATCTGTACAAGGTATGTGATAGTCATTTAGAGAAATTGTACACAGTTTGTAGAGAAATTAAAGGCAAGCTATTTTAATACAAACAGGAATTGCAGTATGAAGTGAGGGAAAAACAGGCTTATGATATACTTAGAGATAAAGTCAGGGAAGAGAAGTAGATAGCAGTAAGGAGGTAAGTGAAAAAGGTTGTGTAATGAGGTATAAGGAATAAAAAGGTACTTGTTCACATGTTGAGTTATAGTTTATCCTGGTTTTGAGCAAGAACAGAGCCAGAGTTTAGCTAGGAAGTCTTTCATAGTGGTTTTGAAAGATGGGGGGGGGGTATAGACTTGATGGATACATGTAAGGAGTTACAGACCTTAGCAACCTTGTATGAGTAGAGAAGTAGAGACAATGCCCAGCAGATTTGTTAGGTTTGTAGACAGGAGTTTTTGGTCACTGGATCGCAGTGACCCACTGGGAACATAGTTGTGTAGAATGTTTTTAGTGCAGGACAGGCAGATGGATACTGGATAATTTTATAGTTGGTAATACGTTGTGCATTTGTTAGTTGATATGATGGTTCTAACCAGTTTAGGTGTTCAGTGCTATATGGTGGTGGGTTCTGAAAGGGCTATGTGCTGCAAATTTAACAACTCTGTTACAGCATTGTTCAAGTTTTAATTGTTGTGAAGCCTGGAGATTAGTAAGGATGGAAGCACCATAAAGAAGAGTGGGGAGGAGGTAAGTAGTGGCAAGTGTAGTTTCAGTTGCATCAGTTTGAAAGCTTTTGACTCTGTAAAGCATGCATAGATTTTAAAGAGTTTTTCTTATGCAGTTTTATATATGCAGGTAAAATTTTAGATTATCATCCACCATCACCCCTAATAGTTTGCTGTGAGAACTGACTTCAGTGGTTGTATTATTAAGAGAGAGGACTTTAAATGTTATTTTTTCATGAGAGGAATTTGGGGAAAATGTAGTAGTTTGATCTTTTTTGGGTTGAGCATTAATTGTGAGTTAACTCTTTCCTTCTGCTTCCCATCTCCTGAATGTTCTTCCAAACATTAATGACATGAAGTAGGGCATATGCTTTGGAGTCCCCTAGAAGTTTAACAAAGTCAAAAAAGTCCAGTATTTCCAGTTTTTCTATTTCTGTCATGTTTCACAAATACAATTAATGTTTTGTAATCCCACATTTATTTACCAGTTTCTGAGATGCCGGCTTTCTTCCTGTTGAACTCCATTTCCCAAATCTAGTCTCTGCCTCATTTCCAACGTACTCCTGGCTCTTCTAGTCAACTCTTGTGCACTTTTCTGTCTTTCAAGCATTCTCATTTGAAACATTGGAAAAGGTTCACTGGAACAGTCTCTCTATGTGTTTTATTACTAGAAGAACAAGAAGCAGAATGTCCTTCTGTTTGATAGCTCACTTTCTATTGAGCAGACTTTTGTATTTCATCCTTAGCATACTCTGCATCAAAAAATGATTTTGAGCCTCCAGAAAAAATATTCTGAAAATAGTTGGATATAGCAGCTTCAATCTCATGCCTGGATCATGGCATTCCCTGATTACTGGAATAAATTTACTTTTCTTCTGCCTGGTATACAGTAAGTAATCATTTTCCACAATCTACTTTCTCACACTTTTTAGTACTTTGTCCTGCCACAGTTTTGTCAGAATCAATTATTTCTGCTGTTAGGATTGTATCTTTACTGTTAAAGGTCTAGGTTTCTTTCTCATGGCCAGGTTTGGAACATACATACAATGTGCCCTTTCAGTTAACAACTCCTGGTGTGGAATACCAGTCTAGTTGCTTATTTGCACTTTCATAAAATTAATGCAGTCTGTTCCTTCCAGCTTTTCTTGTACGAGAGAAAATCTCTGGTTTTCCCTTTGTGCTGTGCTCTCTAATTCTGTTATTTTTTTTAAACATCTCTTCTTGAGCAGTCTCATACTCAGCCAGACTTTTTGTTTCATTTGGACCTCTGATTTTTCTGCAGCTTTATCACCTCATCCGAATATTTGTTTAAGGCTTCTTCCATTTTTTTCCAACCTTTTATTATTTGACTTGATATATTTCTTCAGTGTTTCATTTATTTTAATTAGCTCTGTGTCTTGCACCAAAGCTGGAGCTTTCAGTGTATTTTGCTGAACAGCTGCAGAATTCTTCCCAAGTAATGCTTTCTCCTCACCTTTTGTGATTGATTTTCCTTCAGGTTTTCTGGATTTATTTTTTTGCTGGTATCCATGTAATTCAGTTACTAGCCAGTTACTGAATTTTACCCTAAAGGACAAGTTCACTGACTGTGTTTTCTGAGTTTCTGTTTTCACACTGGAAGAGCTGAAATTAAGCTATTACTCATTGCGCAGCCATCTTGGAAGTCCCTGGCAGAGATGATTTTTAAGTTGGAGCTGTTGTCTCACCATACATTTGTGAGAGCTGTACCACAGTAATCATTGTTTATTGGTTTACAGAATTAATAGAAATATGAAAGTTAGAGAATGGTGAGCTCATTTGACTTCTGAGCAGCATGCATGTTTTACCATCAAATTTTATTTAAAGGGAAACTAAAGTAAAATACCTTATATTTGTTTTTATTATACAGAGCAGTGGCAGCACTACATCAGACAAATGATTTGTGTGGTTACTGTCTTTTCAGAAGTGTTCACAGGCTAATACATTTTAGAAATAATTTGTTGTTGCATTATACCTTACTTATGGTGTCAAGAGAAATCAAATTAGTGGTTGATATAAGCTTAGCAAATAGTGTCTTTAACAAGCTCAGTATAGTTTCATGTCTCTTCATTAGGCTGTTTATTATCTGTAGTTAACTTTGCATTCAGAATACTTTTGTTTATTTTTATGAAAGATGAGAAGCATACTAATTGTAAGCAAATATCATCTCCCACAATTAATTGAATTCTAATTACCATTTTAGATTTTAAAAATCATCAATAAGGGTCTACCTCTTATTGATTAGTTATAGTCTGACCAGACCAGGAACACTTCTTACCATTCAGTGAAGAAAACCTTTCTCGTTTCATTTGCTTTTGCCATTTACAAAGGATGTTGGTCCAACCATGGTGAGTCTGTTGTATAGACACTTGGCATCTGCATTTACATTTTACTGATCTTTAGAGTGGTTGTGTTTAGTGTAACCAGTGGTGATTTTTACGTTGGGCTGTTTGCCTTTTATTGAGCTGGCTTTTCAGCTAATTGATTGCCATGGTTTCAAGTTCTTTGTTTTCTAGTTTTCATGGTAGAAGATCGTGATTGGCAAAACTGAAGATTTTATGCTGGTAAACAAATACATCCAGCAAGTTCACCTTTATAGAAACTGGACTTGCAAGTGCTGAATGAAGGAGTTTTGCTGTCGTATTAAAGCATGGTCAGAATTCATGTGGAGCATTACACAGGATTCTGTTAAATTGTAAGTGAGATAAAAATCTGACTGTAGATTAATTTTTCCACTGCTTTGCTGAGTGGTGGTAGATTGGATATGGGACTGTACTGTTTAGGAGCAATGGAGTTATAAACATTTGGTATATGTGATATGATGGCATTTTTCCAATAATCAGGAATTTTGTCAGCTTGTATTGTAAGGTATTAGAAGAAGGTGTGAGATGGAGTGAGAGAGAGAGAGAGAGATGCTGATTGTTTAATGAATTTAGGATGAAGGACATTGCTTTACTGATGAGACTTTTAGAGACTTTTAGCAGTTGTTTGCATAGTTTGTATATAGAAACAAAGGAAAATGAGTGAAGTGGAATTGATGTTCTTCATTCCACATTGCTGCAGTCCTAACCATTGGGAATACCAGAGTAATATTATTGCGGCGTCAGGCGCGCATTACTGGGACGCCAGTACGTCAGGGTACTAAATCGCATGACCGACGCCATATCCTCGCATGGTCCAGAAGCAGATGTTTTGAAAGTGCAGGTTGGCGTTGTTTCAGACGATCAGAGTTGGTGGAAGTACCCCGTGGGGAATATTTTGGTTTTTCTTGCCTCAGTATTTAACCGGATGTCAGAAAAAGTGAATAACTGTATTTCTTGTGGGAAACAGATACCTCATAGGGATTACCATACCTTGTGTATACCTTGTTTAGGGCCTGAAGCGCGTTGTTGTTGGATGCGCTCTTTGTGCTAGGTTTAACAAACGCACTATTAAGAGCAGTGGTAGTGTAGTTTGAAGCGCGTTAGATTATAAAATGCCGTCGGATGCTCAAAAGCGCAAGACAAAAAGCTAAGTTTAGGGTGATGAACCGGCAGTCCCAGACGCCGGTTCTTTAGAAGGCTCAGTGGGGAGGTTTTGCCAGGAGTTTCTTTGGAGTCTCAGGCAGAGACTTTACTGTTACAGGATGTGCCTTCTCAGGAAGTAGGCCAGGCTGAGGGCTCTCTTTTCTCCTCTTTTCCCCTCTTCCCCAAGGTAGTTAGCTGTTTCTGTTTCCTTCCTTGAGGAGGTAGCCAAGTTCAGCTTCAGTGGGGCTTCTCCCAGCACTTCAGGTTCTGTGCCTAAGAAACATATGCTTAAAATGGCAGAAGATTTAATTACTATGATTAGAGGCTCTATGATAAGAGGGCTAGGGTGGAACCTGAGTTTGAGTGTTTGGAACAGTATTCTGCAGAAGACTTGCAGGAGTTTCCACCTTATTCTGATTCTGATGTGGATGATTCCACTTTCTCATTTTCAGAGACTCTGCATTCCATGAGAGAACACTTTAAATGGGAAGGCCAAGATTACTCTGATTCCAGAAAAAGGCTTAGAATTTTATTTTTACCCCAACATAGGCCCTTAGCTATACCTCCTGTGTTGAATGTGGTGGAAGATGTTTTGAACCCTGACTCTTTGCCTCCTAAGCTCATAAGTATTTGTTTAAGAGTCCTAGGCGGACCCAGAAACTGTATCTTAGGGGATAGGTGGGGAAAGAAAGTGTATACTTCTTCCACTCTAGCCATAGGCGTGTGGAATGTCAGTTTCACATGCTAAAATATCAAAATTATCTCCTTTCACAATTGAAATCTAAGGTGGATGCTGGCGGAAGGTATTGAGTGTAAAGAGTTGCTGGATTTAGTTCATGTGTCTGAACAAGTGGGTAAGCATTCTTTGCAATGTGGTTTTGATGCTGTACAGGCCTCCTCGAGGGTGGCTGCCACTAGTTCTGTTCTCTGCAGGCATGCCTGGTTGAGGGATCAGAATTTAGCTGAGCATGTTAAGACACGATTTTGGATGCTCCTTTACAGTCTGATGTGTTTGTTGTTTGGCCTGGAAGCACAGTTAAAAGAAAATGGAGGACAAAGCTAAGTCTATGCAAACTGTTAAAAGTCTAGGGTAGGCAGACGTGGTAGGGGCAGAGCGGGGGTCATCCTTTCAGAACAGACCCAGACCCTCCTTTCTTTCAGCCAGCCAGCAGACTGTAGCGCAGCCCTTTGGGAGGAAAGAGAGTCTCTTTTCAAAGAAAATTGGGATTTAATTACTCAAGACAGATGGGTGCCTCCATACAAAGAAAAAGAGGCTCATACAATTCTCTAGTTACTCCAGATGGGGCCATTCAGCCAGGCCCTTGTATCAGAAAGGGCTCTAGGATTTTATTCTCGCCTTTTTCCTAGTTACAAAAGAAGGGAAACACGGGAGACCAATTTTGGATTTATCTCTCTCAACTCTCTCCTGGACATTCCCCTAAAGAAGAGATATTGACGACGCGTTTTGCTTTTACCTCCTGCTGGGCAAAAGATCACTGATGGGTAGATTAGACAGAAGGAAGCCTTATTGCTGTGCCTTAAGGCTAAGTTGAAGTATCTGCGGTTTCGAGCTGAAATTCTTCTCATTATCAGTTCTCTGCATTGCCCTTTGGCTTATCTACTTCCAGAGTATTCACAAAGGTTCTGGCTCCAGGATAGCCATTTCAGGCTACATAAGGAATTCAAGATTCAAATCTATTGGACGACTGCCTGATTCTGGCCTAAGAAAAGGGAAGACCTTCTCTACAGCATCTGGAATATGTTATGTAGCAGCCTAAGATGCCTAGGGTATTCTGTGAGCGAAATAAAAGTCCAGTCTAGTACCTCTCAGACATGCTGCCTGGGTGTGAGACTGAATACACAGCCCAACAAAACAAAGAGTCTATCCTTTACTTTACATCAACTATCTCATCAGTCGTGCTGACTGACAAGACAGTCCTTCAATCATTAGGGTTCATGGCATTCTTTTCTGGTGCTTCCCCATAATGCCAAACTATATGAGGAAGCTAATGGTATCTCAAAAAAATGTATGACACAGCACTGCCAGGATTTGGACACTGTCATTCATCAAATAATACCAAAAAGAATTTTGTGGTGTTGTGGTGGAATGTCACCTAAACAAGGGACTCTCTGTGTCCGGTCCTGCCAGATCAGATTTTAACGACAGATGCATAGATGCATTGCTTCTTGAACTCATCTAAATGGAGGAAAGATACAAGACAGACAGTGGCCTGCCAGACTACAGCATCAGTTTGCATTAATTTCTTCCAGGGCAGGTGTTGATTCTAACAGACAACACAACTGTCAAGTGTGGTCACAAAACAAACAAGGTACATCAACACTACCTATCATTGGCATTGCAACCCATTGTACGAGGAGAGCGCGCCCTTTTATGGAGAAACTCTTTCAGGCACAGCTTCGCTCTTCAGAATAAGAGTTTTCATGTGACACAGAAGCTCTGCGAATCTGTTAAGCAGACCAAATCATGGATCCCCACCCGGTGGAAACTGGATCTTCATGTATTTCAAAGGAGACATATGTCCTGGGAACTCCAGACACCAGATCCGCTGCCAAAGTTTTGCACAAACAGCTGTTACATCACAGCACAAGCAGGTTACATCTTTCTTTTTCAGTTGGATAAATCTTCATGTGTACCTTTTCTTCATGTCCTCTTTCTTTCCACCTAAAACCTCTTCTTCAGACAAGACTTGATGATTACAATAGGATGTGATTGGCCCCGGCCCAGATTAGCCTCAGCGCGGTACCAGACCTGAAAGTAAGTAAAGAAGCCTCCACCCTTTTCCTCGCACCTGTTGTCTCAGAGTCTCAGGCCTGCTTCAATGTCAACTGGCTCTCTTTCTTCCAACAGCATGGCATATTCTGTTTATTCTGTTTGAGGAGTCTCCAACTTCCTCAACAAAGTTTTAAATGTGATTATGGAGCTTAGAGAAGACCCAGTACCAGAAAGTGTGTGTGAAAAAATGGAAGAGATTTTTATTTTGAGTGCAGCAAAGAATTTGGAGATTTCTGAGCTAATTTTGAGTGTGGGCTCTCAAATATCTTACTGAGTTATTGACAAAGGTTTGTCCTTTCCATTAAAGATTCATCATGCTGCAGCAATTTCAGCTCACTGAGATTGTGACCCACCATTGTTTCTTGGGAATTTTGTGTTGGAAAAATCCACTTGCTAACCTTTTGAGCCTGCGGGTACCTGATTTTATTTGAATTTGAGTGGGAAGACTGCTTTTTGTTGGCTATTTCTTCTGCAAGAAGGGTTTCTGGAGTTGCAGCTTATGGCAGTAGAGCCCCCTTCTGATTTTCCATAAGGATAGGTATGTCATTACTGCTAATCCTTCCCTTTATGCCTAAGGTGGTTTCTAGTGTGGCTTAGGGGGTGTGAGTTGCTATATATTATGTACATGTGTATATATATATATATATATATATATTATATATAATATTGGTGCAGTGCTTTTTGGTGTTTTTTGGTTGGGCCCTTTGTCTTTTAGGGTCTTCTGACATCTGGGGCAAGAAATTTCATAGCATTGGTGTAGGATATGTAGGATTAGAGAAAACTGGGGTGTGGGTAGAGTTTTTGGGGTAGTAAGAATAAAAGGGGGCTGTTAAGCCAGTAGTTTAGTTGATCATCTGCTTTGATAGTTTGTGAGTTATTGAGGAGTTTTTTTTTTTTTAATTTTTTCGATTTTCTAACTTGTTTTCTAGACATATACAGAATTCTTTAGGTTGTTTCCTATATTGGAGTTGTTGTTTTTGGAGATGTAGAAATTTTTCACTTTTTATCAGAAATCTTATTTCAGTTTTAAAACTGTGGGAGAACACACAGAATTGTATTCTTTTTTTGGCTGTTTTCCATAGTTGCCAATGTTTCTCCCTTTCATGTATTTTCTGTTTTAAGTTTGGTATTAGCTAGGGGGATAATTGGTTTTGAATGGTTATTAAAGTGGAGGTGAAAAAATTAACCTGTTAGATCTGTTTTTAGTAGAATGGGGTCCAGTCTATAATGCTAGGCTATTGTATAATGCTGTTTGTTTACAGGGAAAGGCAGACAAAATGGGTGGGGTGGGGTTTCGGACCTTAAAAAGATTTGAAAGACCAGTTGGAAATAACTGGTCAGTGATTGCTTTTGCATTTTAGCAGGGCAGATACCGTGATGTGGAATATTGAGAGAGGAATGTCTAATAAGGAGTGATTATTAGGGTTCATAGTTGATTGAGTTGATTCTTGTACTGTCTGTGCTACATTGTGAAAGGATGGAAATTAGGGTTAACACCGTTTAGTAATTTTTGAGAAGCCTCTTTCTGTTATCTGAAGGTGTGTAGGAGACTTTATTTGACCCCGTTACCAGTAGTGGAAGTATGACAGCCATTTCTGAATATGTTACAGTTTTAAAGAAGAGAAGGTGTAGAATTTTCTCAGGGATAAGGCAGGTTTCTTAAGGCTTGTACTGAAGAGAGGTAGGCTTCAAGCAGCTCTAATTTGCTATTCATGCTTCTTGAGTTAAGGTGACTTGTAAGCTTTTTTTCAATAGAAATGCAGACATTGAAAGCAAAAAAGAATCATGGGCTTTTTGATCTGCTTGTTTTTTAAACTACTGCTGGCTGTGTCATTTTTACTTACCCATCTTCACCATCTTATATTGTAAGATGTTTCCATGTCTGTTTCACACTGTCTGGAATACCTGTTGTGTACTTTTTCTTGCATCCACTCCAGTTTCTTTTAAAGAAATGTGTTAAATTGTGTTTGTTATCATTTGTTCCTTTAAATGTTATTACATTCCAGTTGATGTTCATCAGTCCCACTGCTGCAGCAGCCCTTGAGGCTTTATGGATTGATTCCTACTTATTAGGAACAACAACTTGCCACCTTCCGAAAATCTCTGCCCCCCCCCCCCCCATCTTCTTCACTCTGACTGCTGATTGGCTAATCCCAAGAGGGGAATCAGCAGTCAGAGTGAAGCTTTCTTTATGTTGAGAAGAAGCAAACCTTGGGCTTCGTAGGAGTAGCAATTAGCTGAGAGTTTAATTTCAGGCAGATAGGTCCCTGTTGGGGAATCCTTCCACTCAGAAATTATTGACGTTTTAAGAAAAAATAGGATTTACTCTTTTTTTGCTAAAATCAGTATTTCCCCTTCAAGAAAACTGGTATTTTTTCACAGTATCGGAAGTTTCCTGTCTGGAACTGCTATTTTTAGATAGTAGTGTTTATTAATGGATTTGGGACTAATCTTATAAAAAAGTGTGTACTGCTTGTATAAACTTTGAATTTTGTGGTACAGAAAATTTTACAGAGGAAGGAGCAGGATTTTATGTGTTTGTATAATGCCCATCATGATGATCTACCTACCGTATTGATTTCTGTTACAGTGAGTGCTCATGAGAGAGTGTTTGTACAATGCTCACAGGGGAATTCTGTTATACTGTCATTTTTCATAGTTACGGGACTGGGGAAAGTGTAGTTGACCGTAAGTGTGCAGTGATAACTTACCTTCCGACTTGCTTATTACAGCTATATTTACCATTTTTTATAACAACTTTTTATTAAATTTTAACAGTAACAACAAAAAATAAGATATTAAAATATAACTGTTTACAGTAGTGCATAACAAGATTTTCCTTATAAAATAAACCATTAATATTTTTCAAGTAAATCACTTATTTTTCCAGGATGTATATAAATGTGTAACATTAGGGGTTCTTATCATGATAGTTGAAAATTCACTTTTACACACACTCCTAGCTAAATATATAAATTCTATAGATAATAGAATAGTCTTGCTTTTCTAATTTTTTGAGATTACTTTACTATGTATTACTAAAATAGACCATAGTGGAGCACTTGTGATTTTGGTATAATGTCTGGAATTGGAGCATTAAGTAAAATCAAAGAATTGCCAATAATACATCTGTCTGACCACAATGCTTGAGTGAAATTTCTAAATTCTCCCCCGGATTCTCAAAAGCTTGCACGGTGTGCATGATTAGTGTAAGAGGAAATGTTGCCAGTATGGTGGCCAAGCGATCCAAGTACATGCTCGTTTGATGTGTGCGAGCGCTCTAGCACTAGTTCTGCATGTTCCCAGCCCCTGTATGCAAATTACCCCATTTGCAGGTGAAAACCATGCAAATGAGGTAAATCTGCCATCCAGGAAGTAGGAATCGGGGCATGCAGGACTAGCGTAATATGCAAAAATGTACTCAGTAACAGAGTACGGTACTGCAAAATCCAAAACAGGGACATGACAGCCCCAAATAAATGCTGCATATCATTAAGGAAGCATGCCAGTGGCCAAGTAGAAGGCCATTGGCATTGCAAACAATGCAAAATGTACAAAATACAACTTTTATTATATGTCCGCCGATCACGGCCATTGAAGCATAGGGCAGCGGCACGCGAATAGGATCAGTGGGGAAATAAGAAAATAAACCTAAAAAAAGCAGTCTAACTAAAATACGTATTTCGCCATACAAGTCAATGGCAGGCAAATAACAACCTGGCCAGTGAATAGTGGTTGCTAATGTGGGAGGCACAGTGTGACACATGTAACTATGCATTAGCAGGCAATCCTATGCAAATGAAGGGAAGGATAGTGAATCCTGTTTTTCCCCAGCATGTGAGGCATGTCTCAACAGTGTAAGAGTATGAATAGCTGAACGTACGACTAGGAGCTAGGTGACATAATGGATATGTGTGTCAGGCATACTCTTAGTGGATTGGATCCCTCTGGCTCGGGGTTGCAGCCAGCTTAGCACAGGGAAGCCAGGGGGTGTGTCTAAACCTGCCCAGCACATATGACAAAGTGTAAGCGGATGTGCGTGCCACACAACGGGATCTACAGGAAGATAAAGGAAGTGAACCCAGGAAATAGCAGCAGTGTGCACATTTGAGTAAACCGATTGTGCGGCACGCCCCCAGGCTGAAAAAGAAGGGCAGTGGGAAGGGAAAGCAGCAGTAGGAAGTTAATCAAGGGGGTACTAGGTTTGCTGCCAGGTGAAATGTATCGGAACCAGCCAGTTACACTGGCAGCAGCCCAGCCCAGAATGCCACTATAAACTATGCAAACACCTACCCCTCTGGTTTTTCCCACACCCTACGCCACTGGTGTAAACAAGCGGGGAACTTTTAACACTCACAACAGCAAAATGTTAGGGGCTGCAATAGCTATCATACAACTTGTGGAAGAGGCTGAGGATGGTGAGGATGTGAATGCTGCTGACCAACCCACAGTGAGGAGACTGAGAAGAGTGTACAGACCCAGGGTAACCTTCCAAGGGCTACATGAGCTGGAGATAGTGGAGTGCTATCGGGTGGACAGGGACCTCCTACAGCAAATTGTTGAGCTGTGCCAGCCACACCTGACACACTGATCTAACAGAGGGGAACCCATCCCAGTGGAAATGAAGGTATGTGTAAGCCTACAAATACTAGCTATACAGGTACCTTCCAAAGGCCAACTGGGAATATGATGGGGATCTCACAGGCATCAGCATCCAGGGTACTCCACCATTTCCTGGATGCCATGGCAGCACATGTCTGTGAGGATGTATATTTCCCCCTCACCCATGAGGTGTTGGCCAACAATATGCATCTCTTCCACCAAATAGTAGAATACCCTGAGGTAGTGGGTGCAATAGACTGCACGCACATACGCATCAAAGCACCACCCAGTGAGCAGGGTAGGGTCTACATTAACCGCAAGGGCTTCCCCTCCATCAACTGCCAGGTCATGTGCGATGCCCAGGGCATAATACTGAACGTGTGTGCTGGCTGCCCTGGAAGTTGTCACAATTCCCACATCTGGCATCTGACATAGCTGTACCAGAAATTTGCCAGTGGGGAAATCCCACACGGTCACCTAGTGGGGGATGCTGGATACACACTGGAGCCATGGCTGATGACACCCATCAGAAACGCACACACACCCGAACAAGAACTCCATAATGATGCACACGCACAAACAAGAATCATAATAGAGCTTGTATTTGGGATGCTCAAGTCATGGTTCTGGTGCCTGCACACATCCGATGGAGCCTTGCAGTACTCACCAACTACATGTACCCAAATCGTCCTTGTATGTGCCATGCCACACAATATGATCCTGCGGAAACAGCTGCATCAGGAGCAGCAAGGGGCAGGGCCACATAGCCCCCCACCAATGAGCCTGTCACAGTAGGCAGAAGGAGGCATGCCCAGTATGCCCTGGCAAAGAGGCAGCGCATAGCACATACTCTGACACGGGAGGGACCCAGGGAATAGCACCTCTCTCTGACTCTCACATACAGTAAAAGGGATGCCAAACATTACACTACCTGTGCCTAACCATGCATAGGCAGTGTGTGCATCTGACATAGGCAGCCCTGCAGCACCACCCTCAATACTGGGACACCCACAAGATAAGGGACTCACACATGCCAGTCAGGAGGGGGGGGTCAGATACCCAACAACAGTCAGAGCCAGCAGGACAGATATAGACAAACACAAACAGATGCCGTACTATGGCCCCTGAATGAGGGGTATGGGTAACCACCCCTCCAGGCCTACCTGGGCAGACTACAGCAGGCCAGGTAGTGGGATGTCAGTTGTGTCGGCTAGGAAGTCAGAAACTAATGTGTATGTAATCAAAAGATAAGAATGGTAGCACACCGGTATGGCTTAGCCAGCACGATAGGTAAGACTACTGACTGAAATGGAATACAGGACGTACCAGTACAGTCCTACAAATGTGTAAAGCTGTCAGGTGTGCCCCCCCACCCTACATAGAAATATAGTAACAGTCAGGTGGTCCCCTCCCCAGTCCTGTGTAGAAACATAGAAATGGTCAGGTGTTCCCCCTGCTATGCAGACATGTTGCAACAGTCAATGCCAAATGATCGATGGATAGCCTGCAGACACAGCATGCTACCTGTTGGTGTACAACACAAAGGTCAACTGTGCAGTACAAACCACCGGACATGATCCACACATGCAAAACAGACTGCCTTACTGGGCATGCTCACACACTTAGAGAAATGAAGGCAATGTCAGTCATCAACATACTGCAAGGTCATACTGGGCATGCTCACACACTTAAACACATGAAGGCCATGTATGCAAACACCAATGGACCAGACACATCCGGCGGTTGCAATTGTTAGTGCAGACACATGTCAGTATGCACCACTCATGCCTTGCACACACAGTGGATAGGAATACAGACATATATGTAAGGACAAGACACCATAATAAGCCAAGGTTAGATGGATATAGATGTGTGGAAGAGGGTGACCATGACAAGTAGCCATCCACACCTGTCCCACCCAGCACACAGCCAAAGGGCCCAAACACATCAGGTGCAGATGTCACATGCTACAGTTACTAGCGACCAGTACCTGTCAGCACCACAGATTATGAGGTCCACGTGCCAGCTGTGCAACATGGCTGTACAAGGATGTAGTTATCTAGTAGCCCTATACACGCACTGTGACATATGACCCCGCGTGTGGTCGCTTGTGGCATGTCACCCCTACATGAATGGTTTATGGGCCATGCACACCAGCCACCCCATAGCGCTACCCTGACAAGCCTGCTGAGGTTATCCAATGTGAAATACACCTTTGGGAAAGTTATAGCCCAGTAATCTCTGTGGCTCATCCCATAACTGCGTACTGCTGTAGTGTGATAAACTAGTTAGGTAGGAGTTCTAACCCCAGACATGGCAACTGTTTGTGTGTGTGTGTGTGTGTGTGTGTGTGTGTGTGTGTGTGTGTGTGTGTGTGTGTGTGTGTGTGTGTGTGTGTGTGTCAGTGTTTGTCTGTGTAGAGAACAATGCCTTTTAGGCTACTCACATCCCCTAGTATTCACTTACCCATCTTTGGCAAGGCTGCTGATGTCACCCACCTAGAAATACTCCCCTGGGAAGGCTGTAGCCCAGTAATCTCTGTAGCACATGCTGTAACTGGGTACTGCTGTAGTGTGATAATGTAGTTAGGTAGGAGGTCAAACCCCAGACGTGGCAACTGTGCGTGTGTGAGTCTGTGTGTGTGTATATGTGCGTGTCTGTCTGTCACTAACTGTGTAGAGCACTATGCCTTTTAGGCCACTCGCACCCCTTACAATTCACATACCCAACTTTGGCAAGGCTGCTGATGTCACCCACCTAGAAATACACCTCTGGGAAGGCTGTAGCCCAGTAATCTGTGTAGCACATCCTGTAACTGCATAACACTGTAGTGTGATAAACTAGTTGGGTAGGAGTTCCAACCCCAAACCTGGCAACTGTGTATGTGAGTGTGTGTCTGTGTTTGTGTGCATGTCTGACTGTGCACAGTGCAATGCTTATTAGGCTACTCACACCCCTTACAATTCAAATACCCACCTTTGGCAAGGCTGCTGATGTCACGCACCTTGAAATACACCTCTGGGACAACTGTAGCCCACTAATCTCTGTAGCACGTCCTGTAACAGCATATGGCCATAGTGTGATTAATGAGTTAGTTGGGAGTTCTAACCCCAGACCTGCCAACTGTGTGTGTATGCGTGCATGTCTGACTGTGTAGAGAGCAATGCTTTTAGGGTACTCACACCCCTTACATTTCACATATCCACCTTTCGCAAGGCTGCCGATGTCACGCACCTAGATATACACCTCTGGGAAGGTAGTAGACCAGTAATCACGGTAGCACATCCTGTAACTGCATACTGCTGTATTGTGAATTAGAACCGTGGTAGGGTTCCATCCCCACACATGACAGTTCTGGGTGTATTGTGCGTGTCACTGTCTGTGTAGGGAGCAATGCATTTTAGGCTACTCTCTCGCAGTCATTTCAAATGTCCTACTTTGGCAATCCTGCTGATGTCAGTCATTGTGAAATACACTTTTGGGGAAGGACTACTCCAGTAATATCCGTGGTGCATACTATAACTGCGTAGTGCTGTAGTGTAATACACTAGTTGGCTAGGGGTTCTACTCCCAAACATGACAGCTGTGCATGTGTGTGTGTGTCTGTGTGTGTGTGTGTGTGTGTGTGTGTGTGTGTGTGTGTGTGTGTGTGTGTGTGTGTATATGTGTGTGTTTGTAACCCATATCCTGTGTAGAGGTGGTTGTGACTGTGTGACACCTATGGCCAATGTGGAACGAGTTTTGCATATTTCTTATATGGTGGCCATACTATATATCACAATGTCCACCGTACAGGGATAACACGTGATATGGCTGAGAGGCTTGGGTGCAAAGCCATACCCAGACATGTGACATCAAGGCCAGGCAATTACAGTTAGCAACCCTATTATTACCCAGAGCACATTCTCAACCCATGTCATACACACACACATGCCTAGGTAACAGCCAATATGTGGGTAGTACACTGCATATTGGCCACTGATAGTAACTATGGAGTGACAGCAGTGGGCCACAGAGGGCATGTCACCCTGTCCATCTGTCCAATATGCACATACGTGCAGACAGTGCACCTCCCCCATATTCCCCAATGGACACCTGCCTGACAACATGCCCGTATGGACAGATGCCAGTGACACCAGGGAATGCTGACAACATGCACTCAGTATAGGTGCAGGGTAAAAATGCTGGCCATTACCAGCTCCCCCCACAGGTGGCAGGACTGGCACATCTGATGATACTCTGTGTTCACAACATGGGCCGGACACCCCAGGTACAGTTCCACATGTCACTGTGCATGCATGTGAGAGGTGTGCACATACCAGAAGCCATCCATGTCATGGACGAAGGAACACAGACATGGCAAGCAATGCACAGCATTGGCCACACGCAATAGTCACCCAGTTGACTGGATGGGGGATACTATACCCGCCTGTGTGGGCAAATGCAGACACTACATCCCTGAGCCACAAAGCAGACCATTGTCATGTGGCCTGATTCCAAGGTGCACCCATCACCTAGCCTTGGACAGCTGTCTGGCGCAGTCAAACACCATGCACCTGTGCAGACATGCACCCATGCGTGTCAGTACTGGCACCCTGTGTGTTTGTGTGTGTGTGTGTTGCATGCTGCAGATCACAGCCACACTCCCTACAACCCCTATGGGCATACTCCAGCATGCTGCCTGATGTCAAACACCTTCCCATCCCCTTCGCCCATACAACTCCCATATGACCTGTGTGGTGCATGGGATACCTGCACAGTGATGTGATGTGACAATCCCACAACCAATGAGTTGTACACCTGGCCCTGCGACGTGTGTCAGTGTGTGTGTGTCCTTGTGAGAGTTTGGCTGTGTTGACACTGGCACCTGTTCATGCCGACAGGCACGTGTATGTCACCTACCACACAGCTACTGTAGCCCTACTGCAGATGTCACTCAACATCACATATGTGTTCTGGGTGCTCCACAAAAGGTAACCCATGTGGCGCATTCAATAATTGCATCAAACTGTGCTAGCACAACATAGTTGTCAGGGGTTTGATACCCTGTGCTGCTAGGTGTGTGACAGAAACATGCTTCAGTTTTACCCTCCCACCTCTCTCTGACAGGTATTTGCCTCTGTCTGCATCCCCCACCCCCTCTCAGGTGGATGTGGAGACCTACACCTGCTTTGCTTAGGCAGCAGCATGTGGAATGTAAGTAATGCTCATGATCAGCTGATGGCCTCTGCATGAATCACAGCCCTCCCCTAGCTGATTGCATGTGAAGTAGCTGTTGTAACATTCCCATAGCCAATTGTATGGAAACACACTCCAGTACCTAGGAACATCATGGTGGTGTTTGCCCTTTTCATCCACTGTGAGCAGGAACTAGATCTGTCATGTAGCATAGAACATCTCAGATGGATTGTGGTGCACCTCTAACAGCATATACTGTGGAAACAGTGCAGCAAACAGGAGGGGGATGTGCCTGACCTGACTGCAGACTGTAAGTGTTGCTATACTGCATTTGGAGTAATGTTGCTTTAACAGTGTTTGTGTGGATATGGCTGCTGTACATGTCTCATTACCTGCCATGTCAGTTCCATGTTTATGGGGAATCCCCATCTGCAGGGTCATCTGTAGCCTGGGCAATGGTGTGTCCATGGTTGCATGCGTCACCCACGGAGCATCTAGTTGTCGACTGCAGAAGGTAGTGTGAGGATTGCAGTCAGTAGATGGAGAAAGCCGTGATAGTCACAGACGTCATATCCCTCAAAGGACATATGTTGCAACAACCCTGTAATAACAGTAAATGTATGTGGTTATCACAGCAACATGTCAATGTTGGCCCTGTGTATGTGCTTCCAGCCACACCTCTGTCAACCTTTGTACATATGTTGTGCATGAAGTGGTGCATATGTGCTGTACACCATAATTTGTGGTATCATATCTGAGAACAAGCCAGTGATGTATCTGACTGCTACACATGTTATGTACAGTAGGGGTTACATTACATGACATTTACCTGCACATTCTGTGGATGTTCATACAGTACTGATGTCTGTGTACCTATGGTGAATGTCGACAGTGTGTGTAGTGTTGATATGTACCTTAGCCTGTGTACAGACTGTGGTAGATGACATTGTTCTAGTTCCCCTACTATCCGATGTTGCATGCTGTCCCACTGTATGGTACTGTAGTGGTGTCCGTGTTTGTAGGGCCGTAAACACACATGTCCCATACCACAGACAGCCAGCAGACCAAACTGTGTAGCAGGCCAGTATATGTAGGGTCGGTCTGTGAGTGGCACGTATGAGAGTGGTGTAGAACACATAGTCCATATACTGTAATACCATGCTAGCTAACCATATGTAGCTGTGGCTGTGTTCATATTGGTTATGGATATGCACTGTCACACAGGTGTATCTTACCCTGTGCTATTAAATGCCTGTTGAGCCTGCTTTATATGCAGGTACATGTGCATTCCCCCTTAGGAGATGTAGGCCAGTGTTGAACCAGTCTGCCTGCACAGTGCATTGTGAAATGCCTAGCAGCTTAGTGTACCCACCCAGTGGGATGTCATGTGCAGATACCAGCCAGATGTCCCACTGCTGGCCCTCCCTTAGCAGTCATGTATGTCAGACAGGGCAGTGGGATGCAGTGCAGATGTATGTCAATACCTATTGGGTAGTATGTGGCCATGGCACCCCTGTACCAGCAATCATACCGTGTCAGGCCAGGCAGGGGTGTGTGAATGCATGACCTATGGTGGACATCATATACCTGTCATTATGTGTTATACCCATCTATATGGCCGTGTACATCCATATTGTCAGACATGGTACACATGTGTAGCACTAAGGGCTTATGTGTATACCTCTGGAATGTATAGACTGTGTCAGACCCTCCACATATATTGGCCAATATCTCTGCTGCAGTCCACAGCGGCATTACGTGCTAGCAGAGTTACTGTACAGTGATGTTCTTTGGATGTCTTTCAGTAACCAATGGCACACATGTTATAAGCAGATGTGACCTCCCACACACACCATGTCTGTGAAGACAATCCTAATGACAGTAGCAATAGTCTACCTGTTATAAATACCTCACATCCCCTGCAACTACGACATTGGAAACATATGGGCTGGGGTTGGCCTACACTTCATGTCCAGGACATATGGTGGGAATATATGTACATATACTTATCCAGATAGCCACATATACATGAGTACACATGTGTACTACACCCAGTTAACACTGTCATGGCAACCACCTACTATAGATCCCCATATCATATGTGCGTGGTCCCATTACATCTCCTGTGTGATGGACATCCTTCCTGTGTGTGGGCAGCAGTGCTACTGACAGCATGTAGCAGTACCCCTTACAGGAGAAACAACACACTCAGGACAGCCACATATTTGTAGGAGGATCAGAAACTACAGACAGACTGCGAATAGAGTTGTGTTATGCTTTGTATAGTACTGGTGTTACAGGGTGTGGGTTTACATACAAGTTTGCTGTGGAATGCAGTCCATCTGCATAACACACAACTGTGGGCCTGTCCTCATGCTGGCCAGAGCTATGCCTATCATGTCATGTCTGTCCATCACACAGGTCTTGCGTCAGATATTACACTGGCAGTGTGTGTGTTGTGTGTTACCAGTACATGGCTACATCCATGACCTTCTCTACCATCAATTCCCTGACTAAGGGTATGTTACAGACTATCCTGTAACACCAGCACCTTCTGTAGTGTATGGCAACAGTTGTCCACATACGTGCCTGTATTCCAGCCTCTGTCCATCACCTACATAACAAGCTTTGCACATATGTCATGATGTCAGTGGTTGATCCATAGTGGGCTGGGAGTATAACACACTGCCAGTGCTGCCATCAGTCCACTGCCATTGTAACCCCCACACATACAGTGGGCATCACCTACACAATACATGTGTGCCCTTATGCACTGCAGAGCCCAGTGCATTTAACAATGGTATATGGCCCTGTATTATTGAGTCTAGGGGGAGCACCATAAATGACGTAGGCTGCTACAAAATGTGGGGGGTATCAGGGCTGAGCTGCCTTAATTTATCTGGATGTACAGTACCATATACTTCACCTATATATACATTACTGACATGAATCTGGGTAATGCAGGACTACTGCCCCCTGCCATACAAAGTGTTCTGTTGGTGTGCTCGTGATGGTGTCAGTTATTCCATGTTATGTAGCAGTTACAACCCATGTGGTCATATGACGTCTATACCACCTACTGAGTTTGTACAGTGTGGAGATAGAGGCTGCTGAACTATACACCTGCATTACATACTGTTGATTGTTAGGTATCCTTTGGTCCAGTGTGTCTTTCCTATTGCACAATGTGAATGGCTTGGACTGGACAGCAACAGCTGTGAACCTTTCCAGACTACTGTATGTCTGTAACTGGTTCACTGTAGCATCACTCCGTTGATATAGTTGTCAGTGTCTGAACAGCTATATGGCATGGCATGTAGAACTGTAATAGTACACAAAGGTTTCCATGTCTGCAAACCTGTGGGTGATTTACCTATGACCTCTCTGTGGGTGTATGTTACAGGCAACAATTGTCATTTATAAGGGTGGCACATACAGTGTCCAGTCGTTCAGGGGTCAGCTGTAGGCATAGTGGCTGTTCCATATTGTGTGCACCTTCCACTTATGTATTTACTGCACATATAACTGCGTGTGTATATGTAGTCACATGTATATGTATATGTGTGTGTGTATGTATGTGTATATATATATATATATATATATATATATATATATATATATATGTATATATATATATATATATATATATATGTGTGTGTGTGTATATATATATATATATATATATATATATATATATATGTGTGTGTGTATATATATATATATATATATAAATATATGTGTGTGTATATATATATATATATATCTATATATATATATATATATATATATATAAATATATGTGTGTGTATATATATATATATATATATATATATATAGATATATATATGTGTGTGTGTGTGTAGATATATATATATATATATATATACTCACCTATATATACCCTATATATATATATATACCTGTCCCCCTCACTCCACTGTCATACTTGCAGGTCAGCCCCATTCCCAGCCGGGTCTTTCTCGCCCTGTCGGATTCCAGCCGTGTCGGGTCAACTCGCGTGTCGGTCGCTTCGTGTCGGTGATTTTCTCACTGTGCAAAATGGAAGCTGGCCATAGAAAGGAGACCCATATATATATGACACAACGCATGCAACACATAGATCACAAAGTCAGCGTGCCAAACAGTCACAGCCCTTAAGGCCAAACACAATGCCAAACACACTTATCATAAGTGACTCCATAGTCAGACACACTGACATCCCGCTCACCAGATTGAGTAAGGCGAAGGTCACAGTAAGCTGCCTGTCGGGCGCTAGAATCCGCCACATAACGCAAGCACTCAGGTCACTCAACAGCAAGTACAAGTATGACTTAGTCATTGTCCATGCTGGTGTGAATGACCTGAGATGTACCTCCCTGGACTACATGAAAAGAGACATAGAGGAGCTCTCTGATTATGTAGCCCAGGCAGGTATCACCCTGACCCTGAGCGGTATCCTACCTTCACCAAGAATGATGCCACAGTACAAAGAGAAAATAATCAGTTTTAACAATTGGCTTAACTACTGGTGTCATTCAAAGGGGATCCAATGTCTGTCTGCCTGGGATGACATGCTGGACAAGCCACGCTGCTTCGCAAGGGACGGCTTGCACCTGTCACCCCTGGGCTTCCGGATATTGGCAAAGGCTCTTGCCACCCCCATAGTGCCTTTTTTAGGCAAGGCTCAAATTCTAAACCTACCACCCTAGAACACAAAAAAGAAAATAAACTAAGGGTAATGCTGCTCAATGCCAAAAGTCTAAACCTCAAGATGCACGCACTCTAAGCCCTTCTCAGTATGGAGAACATCGATGTCTGTGCTGTGACTGAAACCTGATTCAAGGCTCCTGAGAGCACCCCGGCACTATCAGGTTATACCTCATATCATGCTCCGCCCCAAAACCTGGACCACAAAGAAAGGAGGGGTATCCATATTCATCAAGGATACCCACACCTCCAGGTTGGTGGCAACGTACGAAGCATCGGAGACCATCCAGGTGCAATTAACCATAGGAAAGACTGCTCTGCAATTTGTAACATGTTACAGGCCACCCTCTCAAACTCAGGAACCTTACACAGCTTTCCTGAAAACACTCGAGGGGATAAATGTATCTCCAAACACCATCATATTAGGTGATTTCAACTACCCGAATATAGACTGGGATCATTACTCAAGCCCCAACACTCTAGCCCAAAGGTTCCTAGAGTTCATAAACTCAAATGCCATGGAACAACTAGTCACCATCCCCACAAGAGGAGAAATCATACTAGATCTCATCATCACGAACATGGGGACACAATGTTCAGCACCAGAGGTGTACCCCTCATTGGTGAGATCAGATCATAAACTAGTCTCACTGGAAGTCCACATCCCGCCCCCACCCCAGATAAAAAACCACAGTGAAAACTTCTCAAAAGCCAACTTCACACTTCTTAAGACTGGTGTGGTTTCCTTCGAGCCCCCGAGCCAGCGGAAACCATTACCCAAACAGCTGAATCACTTACAAATGCCTTCTATCAGCACCTCCAGGACTGCATGGATCAGGCAATCCCAAACAAAACAAAGACTCTTTGCACCAAAGGCAAGCACCCAGTCTGGTGGACCCCAGCCATTAACAAGCTCTACAATAAAAGGAGAAAGCTACTACAAGATAGAGCAAAATCCTTAAAAGGGAAGACACCCTTGATCACTATAAGTAAAAAACTACGATCGCTCATAAAATCATCCAAGGCAAATTTTGAAAGAAAAGTTGCTAAGGACTCAAAAGACAATCATAAGGCCTTTTTTAGCTATGTTAGAAACCTGGGAGGAAACTCCCAGATATGCTCAGAATTACTTTAAAATGATGTAAAAATCACTGAACCAACAGACATTGCCAACATACTGGCTGACAGGTTCAGTGCTAATTTCCCCCCCCAAAAGGAGAAATATCTATCCCAGCGGATTGTAGCCTCCCACACATCTCAAATGCTCAGGTGAAAACTGCTCTCTCCAAGGCAAAAACACAGCATCTATGGGACCAGATGGTGTCCCGGTTGTGTGCTCCACTTAACTCAATGAGGATTTAAACCCGCTGTTAGGCAGCTGTTTAATCTTAGCCTCACCTCAGGATACGTGCCCAAGGAGTGGCGACGGCAACTGTGGTCCCACTTCACAAAGGCGGTGCCTCCACTGACCCTGGAAATTACCGTCCCATCAGCTTGACAAGCCTAGTCTGCAAAGCTATGGAGAGGATCATAATGGAACTCATAAATAAAGACATAGGGGACTTACAGACATTGGATCCAACCCAGTTTGGCTTTGTCAAGGGCAGATCATGCCTTTTAAACTTGGTTGACTTTTTTGAAACAGTCACCAAGGCCATTGATGAGGGCAAGGCAGTCCACACAGCTTACCTTGATCTTGCAAAAGCTTTCGACACAATACCCCATTCGGGTATCATAGAAAAACTCACCAACTTAAATGTAAACCCATACGTCACAAGATGGGTTGCAAACTGGCTAAGTGACAGAACCCACAGGGTCAGAGTGGCTGGCGCCATGTCAAACTCCAAGACGGTCACAAGTGGTGTCCCACAAGGCTCAGTCCTGGGCCCCCTCTTGTTCGGCATCTACTTTTCAGAAGTACAGGCAAACACAGGAGGATTATGGCTGACAAAGTTTGCAGATGACTGCAAATTGGGCGCCGTAGTTGAAAACACATCAGACACAGATATCCTCCAGAAGGGTCTCATAGAAACAGATAACTGGTGCCAAAGCCATGGCCTAAAGTTAAACACCAAAAAATGCATAGTCATACCCTTCGAAAACAAGGTTACCCTAGCTACCATATAGGTGGCAATCCACTAAGCACAGAAGAGGTTATCAGGATCTGGGGACCCAGGTTGACAGTAACCTTTCATTTGATACCCACGCTGCCAAGGTAGTTAGGACAACCTTCTACATTGCCCACCTGATCATGAAGGGATTCACATCTAGATCAAGGGAGGTCATTGTTCCCTGTACTCATCACTCATCAGACCAATGATTGTGTAGAATGCCCCATTCAGAATGTATCTTACCCGGCACCTGCAGCAATTGGAAAGGCCCCAAAAGTTCCCCACCAAAAGGATAAAGGGTCTCAAAAATATGTCTTATGCTGCCCGACTGAAGGAACTCCAGCTCTATTCAGTCGCATACCATCTGCTCAGAGGTGACCTGTGCCTAACGTACAAGGCCATGTCTAACCTGGAATTAATGGACATGCTCCACCTCAAAAAATCTAAATCCATAAGAAATACAAGAGGAAGAGACTTAAACCTTAACACAGTTATAAATGGGACGTGCTGGAGGGACAGATTCATCACCCAGAGACTTCCTATGCTGTGGAACAGAATACCGGTACATGTGAGGCAGAGCACCTCGCTGGCCCTGTTCAAGAGAAATCTTGATCAATGGATGGGAGATCGCAGGTTTACCCCGGGGATCACCTCAGTGTCACTGCTGGACAGAGGCACGGTAAACTAATGGGCATAGTACCTTTCAAACTTAAGGGGTGGTGAAAGCCACATAACTTTGGGCTAGGCTTATAAATGCCCTAGGGCAGATAGCCTAGTATAAACCTATGAACCTACCTATGAACCTATATATATATATATATATATATATATATATATATGTGTGTGTGTGTGTATATATATATATATATATATATATATATATATATATATATATAGATATATATATAGAGCTATATATAGATATATGTAAAAATGTGTACCTGTATCTGCATATCTGTGTCTGTCTATCTGTATCCTAGGAATTTTGATGGCTTCCACATAACACATAATACGTTACCCATGGGAGCCAGACTGTACTGCATGATATGTTACCAATTCCAGCCTGACATCATACAGGTGGGATGTAGTACAGGTAACATTATGTGCCCATGTTGTCACAGGCCCTGGTTATTGGATCTCCCAACACTTGGTAGTGTATTGCAGAGCGGATGTGTTTGGCTGGAGGAGGATGCCTATTTGTACAACTCGTATAGTGTGTGGTGCCTCTCAACCCCATTAACGTAACATGTAGCCTGTTACTCTCCTATCCCTAACAGCTACATGCGCCTTGCAGTACCAGCACAACAGTGTTGTACCAATGGGTCGGTAGGCATGGGAATCCCATTGAGGTCTGCCACGTGTGTGTATGTGTGCATGTGTGCATATCTGTAGGGTACACCATTATGAGGCCACATACTCCTATTACAATACACATTGCCACACAGTAGTACAAATATTGTTGTTGTCACCCATAGGTGTGGCAATGCAGTGCAACACCCTACTATGCCTGTGGTGTGCATCACTTGCATATCCCTGTGATACCACTGTTGTGATATGCAATGGTTTGTTTTGGCCATGGCCAATGTATGATAGTGGGTATGGCAGAGTATCAAGATGAGTTCCAGTGTGTACAATATCCAGTGGGGGATGTGGGTGCTGTGTACACAGTCTTTACACCATGGTACACCTGGTATATGGCCCACATACCACTCTCTGGTTGCCACTGTCACCGTCACCCATTCAGGTAACAGATAACAGGATACAGCCCAGTTACACATGTGCTGTGTGCAGCCTACCTGTAACACATTGGACACACCGACTAGTTAGTTAGCAACAATACAACCAGGTCTCTAAGATGTGTGTCTACCTGTTTTGTGTCAGTCAGTGTGTATATGATAGTATGACACACTATGTATTCTCCATATACAAACATTACATCCCCCATTACCATATTGTACGTGTCTGTTTATGGTCTGCATGTAACATGTGACCTGGTACACACCTCACCCTACAGATGGTGTTGTGTGTGCAATGACAGCCACACAGTTCAGTAGCACTGTATACCTGGGTAGGGGTCTAGACACAGTGTCGCCAAGTAAGGATGTGTGTGGATGTGGATGAGTTGACATAAGGGTGCAGATTATACCTGTATCAGTAGGCCACCGGTCAATTTTGCATGGCCAATAACTTATACATACATGTGGCATGTGTGCAACTGTACATCGGATATGTCACAGCCGTGGTATCACCACACTGACATACTCTTGTGGAATATGACTGCAGACGATCCTCCTACTGACACATGTACAGCTACAGCACAAATGGATAACAGTATGGGGATAACAATTGGTGTTACCAACAGCTGAGATGCATCATAGCTGCATGGCTACACTACCTGACATGTATGCATTACACATTACCTCTGACAACATCTTACACTGCATTACTTTGCAGCACTCTATTACAGTCACTATGTGCATCAGAAACATATTAGCCTGTTCCTGCATTGATGTTATGGATGACAGGAATGTGGCACAGGTATCAACATATGCATAGGGTATGTGAAATTCATCTTAGCTGCATGGCTACACTACCTGACATGTATGCAGTACACATTACCCCTGACTACATTCTACACTGCAGTACATTGCAGCACTCTATTACAGTCACAGTGTGCATTAGAACCGTATTATCCTGTCCCTGCATTGATGTTAAATGTGGCAGGGATGTGGCACAGGTATCATCATATGCACAGGGTGTGTTGCTGGTGTGCCAGAGGCTGAGGGTGGTCCAAACATGTGTCACCATGTATGTGGGTGAGGGGTGTGATTCATTGATTGGGGTGTGTCGGTATGGGGTCACCCTAGGTGTGGTTGCATAGTGTGTGTGTATGCATGCACACAGTTCCGCCATGTGGCTGCCCTGTACGAGTGATGTTGGACAGCTGCAGACTATACCTGGCAGGGTGTGCAGTTCACTGCCTCCAGCCATGAACACACTGACTGTGCCTGCCAGGGGTTCCATGGGCACGTGCAGGTACAGACCTGGAGGTGCTACTCTTCCCTGATGATGACATATGTTCGCTGGAACCATGTCCCACTTGGGACTGGCCAGGGCCACGTGCACGAGGCCTGCTGTGGTGTGGACAGCAGCCCCAGTGGGGTGCTAGGGCTGGTACTGCCATTACATGAGTGGCTGGGCATCTTGGCATGTCCACATTGACTGCCAGCTGCTGGTATTTCTGGCCTATGTCCATGCGGCCATTGCACCACTCCCACCATATGTTCTAGCACAGACATACCATGGTCGAGGAGGCCCACCATCTCATCCCACTGTCTATCCATGACCTTGGTATATTCACGGAAGGCACCAGCGAGTTCATGGAGGTTGCCACTTACAGCTGTGAAAGCAGACCTCTGCAGCCTCAGGCCCTGTCTGGTGTGCATTTCCATACGTGCCTGTACCTCCATTATGGCTTGAAACATGCTCTTGATGGTACAAGTTGTGGCGTCTCTGCCAGGTGCATGATGCCTGCAGTCCTCCCATGAGCTCCACGGTACATCTGCCGATGTGGTGGCCTTCTGGACATCTGGCTATGCCGACTGTGACCTGACACGATTGACATGGACACCACACTTTCCTGGTCATTGCCACCAAGCGCCAACTATCCCTCTGCTATGGCCACATGTGATGGGGTTTGTAGGGGCCCTGTAACTGTGTGTGGGCTTGGTGTGGCTAGGAGGGTGATGACACATGTTAGTACAGTGTTGGCCTCTGACAACCCCACCTGTGCCTCACCTGTATCATCATCATCATCGGTGTCTGCAGGGACACCTACCTCAGTTTGCATGCGGAAGGGACCCTTACCCACCTCGCCACCTGTGAGGGAAACAAATACACACTTTAAGACCTGTACAGCATTGCATAACAGTACACACACTCACACTGACAGCCACCTCACTACCTCACTTTCCCTGGGTTTACAGACAGTCCCACATTCAGTTACATATGTTCCCCATCCTGCATGGCACTTGCTAATATACACGCATTACTACTGCCCATTAACATATCATTCCTCTCCATGCCTACACATATGGTTACAACACCTGACCTGTTACTCCGTTACCTCCCTGACTTGGGTGGAGTAGGTTGTACATGACCTCACTGCTGTCATCCCGCATTACAGTGTGTATGGGCAGTGATGGTGTACAAGGCCCCTATATGGTTGGGGCTGCTACATTCACTACATGTGTGATGCACTAGCCTCGTACTACAGTCTTGCTCAGTCCATGCCACATCTGCTGCACAAGCGACCCATCATGCGGACAACAGTACTACCTAGATACAGTCACTGATGTGCTGCTGTAATTCCCCATTGCATTTGTAGTAAATGTGGCAGACGTAACCCTGACCCCACAGCACTCGTGACAGCAGTGTGTGCACTCCAAGTGGTGTGCACATGAGCAGACCTTGCAACCATGCAGAGGTCTGAGACATGTGTAGGGCACCCCCCACAACCATGGTAAGGTCCACTGGTTGTCAGTGTAATAGTCTTGTGCTGGTCATACATGCACTGCTGATGTTGTGATCTGTAATGCAGACATCAAGCTTTCACAAATTATAGTTGTTCACCTATCATCCCAGGTATGAGTTGCTATATATATGTGGGTAGCCTGTTACCGATTTGCTGCTGGCAATATGATATGTATACCTGGTATGTACTTCACCTCCCAATGCATGCTCCATGCTTCAGACCTTGTTATGCTATCAGCTGCCCTGTGTTCACATACCAGACAGGTTGTCTTGGTGTCCCATGTCTCACTCCATGGTACACCACATTCCCAAGGGAAAGTACTGCCATGTGGTCAATCCCACTATTGCCTGTGCATACATGGACACACACACACACACACACACACACACACACACACACACACACACACACACACACACACACATCTGACATGCATCGTCCAGACTCCACTAGATTGCACTTACAAACACAATCGAGACACATACCCCCCACACTCCTACATGTGGATTTGCACACCATTTGTACACACCGTCCTCCCATTACCCTTCTGTCAACATGCATTACATATGGTGCTCAACAGCATGCAGTGCAACTATAGTGACTTCATGCTAGCAGCACTATACATGTATGTGAGGCATGGGCTGTGTTGGTAGGTGATGGCCCTTCCCCTTGTTAATACTGCACCCATGTACATAGTGTTTCTGTGGACCTGTTCCACACCCTGCCTTGTACTGTGCACCATACCTTGCAGGTGTAGAAATCATTGATGCATATGTAGTACTGTTGGATATGTCACTTCCACTGCTCACAGCCCCTATGTGTTATAGCAACTCATACCTGGGATGATAGGTGAACAACTATAATTTGTGAATACCTGATGTCTGCGTTACAGATCACAACATCAGCAGTGCATGTATGGCCAGTACAAGACTATTACACTGACAACCAGTGGACCTTACCATGGTTGTGGGGGGTGCCCTACACATGTCCCAGACCTCTGCATGGTTGCAAGGTCTGCTCATGTGCACATCACTTGAGTGCACACACTGCTGTCACGAGTGCTGTGGGGTCAGGATACATCTGCCACGCTTACTTAACCTGATTGTGTGCAGTTGCAGCCATGGTGGTGTTGATTCACACATGTCCCTACTGTAGGCTGTGTGTCCTGCCATACTTCACATCCCTGTGGACACATTGCACATTGACAGGATATTAGTTATCTTGCATGTGTCTGTTGTACCCTTCTGATACCCCCAGCATGGTCTCTGCTGTAATGCAGTGCATTTCACAGCAACAAAACATGAACATGTACAGTATGCAGTATGGGTAGGTGTGTTAGCTGTGTGCATGGGATATTTTACATGCCCAGTTTATCATCATGCATGAACACGACATACTCACCAGCTACGGGCTGCTGCCATGGTGGAATCCTGGAGGACCTACATAGGAGTGTGAGAAAGTTGAAGTCAGTGGTCACAGCTGTGGCATTCATAAAAGGTGAGTGCAGCATTACGTTACATCAACAGTAGATTTGCACAATATTGCAGCTTATACTGACCTGTTTATTACTACTACACAGCAGCAGACTATGTATATGACATCTCAGATTTGCATGATGTACCTTTACAGATGCAGATACATACACAAGAGTGGTGTACCGATGTGCCCTGTGGCCTTACCTGCACGCTCCTCAGCTGGTGTGTTGTTGGCACCCACCTCCAAAATGTGCCCTGCCAGGTGTTGTTGCTGAAGGTGACCAGGTGCCACAAGGCTGCTGAGAAGCTCCTCCACATGGGTGAGGGGTGGATGGGCGGGTTGCCCCTCCTGTTGTGGTGCCCCCTTATGGCAGCTGCATGCCAATGTACATGGCTAAGGTCGGCACAATGATGCCTGACCTGCTCATAGCTGTGGTTATGCAGTCCGACATCATTGACCCTGTGGACTAGCTCGTTCCACAGGGCGGTCTTCTCCTGCTGGTTGTGGGCTGTTTGCCCAAACAGCACTTTGCAGTGCTGTACCAGGTGGTCGATGATAGCCTCTGTCTCAGCGGCGCTGTATGCGGGCAGACGAGTATGTGACATGTTCCCTGGAAGACATAAAGATGCAAACAGGTCTGAGCTGCACATACAGCAGGGTTACCATAGTTCTTAATATACATATTTGTCTCCCCCCACCATATCAGCTACAACAAACCATTCACCGAATGCAATTGTTATGTCAGCTACTTATCTACCATTGGGACATATGTTGTATTGTAGCAAGCTTTGTGCTATGTGTATGTGCCACGCTTTGTGCTATGTGTTTGTAGCCATGCTCCCTGTGGGAACACTTATCTTTGCTGGCCTGTTGCAGATTATTTCACCTGCATGCCATTGTCAGTGCCACTATATATATATATATATATATATATATATATATATATATATATATATATATATATATGTGTGTGTGTGTGTGTGTGTATAAATATACATCTATGTACATATAAGTGTAGATATATGTATGTTGTTGATATACCTATGCCTATATGAGTGTGTATCTGTACACATACACGTCACATTATGTATCTCACAGATATTTATCTATATGTGGAGTGCATACAGACATTTGGTCCGCATTCTGTATGTCTTTCATTCACAGCTGCACTGTTTTGCCTTGCTGCAATACAGACATGTCACATGTGAACACAGACTAACATTAGGGTGGTATATATGGTGTGAGTTTGCTGGTATGCCTATTAAACACCTATGGCATTTGTGCATGCTACATTACACATTAACATGACTGTCCTGCAAGTGGTGTGCTCTGACACCCATGTGTCTGTCATGATGGCAGTACTTCCACCACCAGCTATTGTCCATACTAACATAACACACACAGATATTATGGCTGACGTCTTTGTCATTCATTGCTGATCTGCACAGTTGGCGGATATGTCCCCCCTTACAGGGACAGACAGTATTGTCCACAGCAGTTGTTCAGTGGAACATCATTACAGGGACAACTACAGATTGCACATATGAAACATTCAACATCATATATCTTATTATTCTATACCGCATACTACATTAAATTGCATACAGTTATGTTTTACATACCTTTTTTTTTTAGGATGGGTGTGATGCCTTCTCAGTTTTGGCTTGTAGGTCTTCTTTTTTCCCACTGTGTGTGTGTTTTGTTTTATCTTTTTTCCCTCTCCCTCTCCAGAGCGATTGAGTTGGTTTGAATGGTTGGCAGCATGGCTTTTGTAGGTGATGCACATGATCAGGTGATGGGCTCTGCACCAATCCGTTTGCAACAGTTGCTAACTGCGTGCAGCCTGCTGCGTAGTGATTCAGTTAACCATTGTCATGGCAACCCAGTACTATAAATTGCTGACTCATGTGGGCGTTGTCCCTTAACCTTTCCAGTATGGAGACATCTTTCCTGTATATGGGCAGCAGTGTTACAGATGGCATTGTTGCAGGGCTTGTAGACACAGGCCAGCTACACAATCGTAAGAGGTTCCAGACCTACAGACAGAGTGAGTAGTGTTATTATGTGCATTGTATATTGCTGGTCTTCCAGGGTTTGCGTGTACATAGTAGTTTAGGATGGAATGCAGTCTGTCTGCATAGCTCTCAACTGTGGGCCTATCCACATGATGGTCAGTGGATTGTCTGTTTGCTTTTGCCTGTGCACCACAAAGGTCTTGTCCTAGATATATACCCGGCAATCTGTCTGCTGCGTATATCAGTACATGGCTCCATCCATTTGTGTTCCTGATATGTTATTCCTGCATAAGGGTGTGTTGCAATGAATCCTTTAACACCAGCAATTTGCAGGGTGTGTAACAGCAATATTTTGAGTATGGCCCTGTATTTCTGCCTCTGTCCTCCACATATATAGCTGGCTTTGTCCTGCTGTGATACGGTTAGAGGTTGTTCGGTAATGGCCTATCATTATTTACTGCTAGCATTCCTGCTCTCATCCCAGTCATATCATGGACTCCCACAACATTTGTTGGTCAGGGTCCATACATGTGACAGATACATAGACATTACCACAGGTAGTAAATGTCCCCCTAGGCCTTGACTACACGGTGTAACTGGAGGCTGCTGAACTACATCAGTTATTGTTTATTGTTACTTATCTTGATAGCAAATCCTTTATCTGCAGTTGTGCGAATTGTAGGGCTTGACCTGGGCAGCATAGTATGTTATATATCCGCACTGTCTGCATCTACTGTTTTGAGTGGGCCTTGCATTCCTCACTGATTAATAAGTCCAAATCTATGTGCTGTAAGTAATGGCATACATTATTGTAAAATACACCAATAAAGGTTGTCTGTGTATACATACCTGTGTGTCATCTCATGTCCTTTGAATTGTGAGTGGGTATATGTGTAATGTAGTACTCCTGTTCAAGTATAAATGTCAATTTAGTAGGTTATACAGCAAAACGATGTTGATATACAGATTTTACATGGAAAATAGAATGTGCTGTAGTGGGACTCAAAACAGGAATGCGTGTGCATTAGGCGGATGCTCTGCCTACTACACTATTGCTGTTCTGCTTCATTTGCATATTTCTACCTTAATGTCATACCCATGCTCCCTTTCCCTGGCCCACGAGCTCCACGTACACAGCATCCATCCATTTTCCAGTTGCTAGCCCTGCCATACCACACCTCCACACATTTCCCTCTCTGCATGTCTCGGTTCTCCTCCATTTTACAGTCTCGACGCAACCTTCTGCAGGCTGTTCATCCGTTTAGTCCATGTACATTCGAGCCCCTTTTCCCCTTGGAAAATTTTCCCCTTTCCTCCGGGGTACCCGGTTTTTTTAAAACATTTCTTTTGCAACGAATGGGACTTACAGACATTGGATCCAACCCAGTTTGGCTTTGTCAAGGGCAGATCATGCCTTTTAAACTTGGTTGACTTTTTGAAACAGTCACCAAGGCCATTGATGAGGGCAAGGCAGTCCACACAGCTTACCTTGATCTTGCAAAAGCTTTCAACACAATACCCCATTCGGTATCATAGAAAACTCACCAACTTAAATGTAAACCCATCGTCACAAGATGGGTTGCAAACTGGCTAAGTGACAGAACCCACAGGGTCAGAGTGGCTGGCGCCATGTCAAACTCCAAGGCGGTCACAGTGGTGTCCCACAAGGCTCAGTCCTGGGCCCCTCTTGTTCGGCTTCTACTTTTCAGAAGTACAGGCAAACACAGGAGGATTATGGCTGACAAAGTTTGCAGATGACTGCAAATTGGGCGCCGTAGTTGAAAACACATCAGACACAGATATCCTCCAGAAGGGTCTCATAGAAACAGATAACTGGTGCCAAAGCCATGGCCTAAAGTTAAACACCAAAAAATGCATAGTCATACCCTTGGAAAACAAGGTTACCCCTAGCTACCATATAGGTGGCAATCCACTAAGCACAGAAGAGGTTATCAGGGATCTGGGGACCCAGGTTGACAGTAACCTTTCATTTGATACCCACGTTGCCAAGGTAGTTAGGACAACCTTCTACATTGCCCACCTGATCATGAAGGGATTCACATCTAGATCAAGGGAGGTCATTGTTCCCCTGTACTCATCACTCATCAGACCAATGATTGAGTACAATGCCCCATTCAGAATGTATCTTACCCGGCACCTGCAGCAATTGGAAAGGCCCCAAAAGTTCCCCACCAAAAGGATAAAGGGTCTCAAAAATATGTCTTATGCTGCCCGACTGAAGGAACTCCAGCTCTATTCAGTCGCATACCATCTGCTCAGAGGTGACCTGTGCCTAACGTACAAGGCCATGTCTAACCTGGAATTAATGGACATGCTCCACCTCAAAAAATCTAAATCCATAAGAAATACAAGAGGAAGAGACTTAAACCTTAACACAGTTATAAATAGGACGTGCTGGAGGGACAGATTCATCACCCAGAGACTTCCTATGCTGTGGAACAGAATACCGGTACATGTGAGGCAGAGCACCTCGCTGGCCCTGTTCAGGAGAAATCTTGATCAATGGATGGGAGATCGCAGTTTACCCGGGGATCACCTCAGTGTCACTGCTGGACAGAGGCACGGTAAACTAATGGGCATAGTACCTTTCAAACTTAGGGTGGTGAAAGCCACATAACTTTGGGCTAGGCTTATAAATGCCCTAGGGCAGATAGCCTAGTATAAACCTATGAACCTATATATATATATATATATATATATATATATATATATATGTATATGTGTGTGTGTGTGTATATATATATATATATATATATATATATATATATATATATATATATATATAGAGCTATATATAGATATATAGATATATGTAAAAATGTGTACCTGTATCTGCATATCTGTGTCTGTCTATCTGTATCCTAGGAATTTTGATGGCTTCCACATAACACATAATACGTTACCCATGGGAGCCAGACTGTACTGCATGATATGTTACCAATTCCAGCCTGACATCATACAGGTGGGATGTAGTACAGGTAACATTATGTGCCCATGTTGTCACAGGCCCTGGTTATCGGATCTCCCAACACTTGGTAGTGTATTGCAGAGCGGATGTGTTTGGCTGGAGGAGGATGCCTATTTGTACAACTCGTATAGTGTGTGGTGCCTCTCAACCCCATTAACGTAACATGTAGCCTGTTACTCTCCTATCCCTAACAGCTGCATGCGCCTTGCAGTACCAGCACAACAGTGTTGTACCAATGGGTCGGTAGGCATGGGAATCCCATTGAGGTCTGCCACGTGTGTGTATGTGTGCATGTGTGCATATCTGTAGGGTACACCATTACGAGGCCACATACTCCTATTACAATACACATTGCCACACAGTAGTACAAATATTGTTGTTGTCACCCATAGGTGTGGCAATGCAGTGCAACACCCTACTATGCCTGTGGTGTGTGCATCACTTGCATATCCCTGTGATACCACTGTTGTGATATGCAATGGTTTGTTTTGGCGTCATGGCCAATGTATGATAGTGGGTATGGCAGAGTATCAAGATGAGTTCCAGTGTGTACAATATCCAGTGGGGGATGTGGGTGCTGTGTACACAGTCTTTACACCATGGTACACCTGGTATATGGCCCACATACCACTCTCTGGTTGCCACTGTCACCGTCACCCATTCAGGTAACAGATAACAGGATACAGCCCAGTTACACATGTGCTGTGTGCAGCCTACCTGTAACACATTGGACACACCGACTAGTTAGTTAGCAACAATACAACCAGGTCTCTAAGATGTGTGTCTACCTGTTTTGTGTCAGTCAGTGTGTATATGATAGTATGACACACTATGTATTCTCCATATACAAACATTACATCCCCCATTACCATATTGTACGTGTCTGTTTATGGTCTGCATGTAACATGTGACCTGGTACACACCTCACCCTACAGATGGTGTTGTGTGTGCAATGACAGCCACACAGTTCAGTAGCACTGTATACCTGGGTAGGGGTCTAGACACAGTGTCGCCAAGTAAGGATGTGTGTGGATGTGGATGAGTTGACATAAGGGTGCAGATTATACCTGTATCAGTAGGCCACCGGTCAATTTTGCATGGCCAATAACTTATACATACATGTGGCATGTGTGCAACTGTACATCGGATATGTCACAGCCGTGGTATCACCACACTGACATACTCTTGTGGAATATGACTGCAGACGATCCTCCTACTGACACATGTACAGCTACAGCACAAATGGATAATAGTATGGGGATAATTGGTGTTACCAACAGCTGAGATGCATCATAGCTGCATGGCTACACTACCTGACATGTATGCATTACACATTACCTCTGACAACATCTTACACTGCATTACTTTGCAGCACTGTATTACAGTCACTATGTGCATCAGAAACATATTAGCCTGTCCCTGCATTGATGTTATGGATGACAGGAATGTGGCACAGGTATCATCATATGCATAGGGTATGTGAAATTCATCTTAGCTGCATGGCTACACTACCTGACATGTATGCAGTACACATTACCCCTGACTACATTCTACACTGCAGTACATTGCAGCACTCTATTACAGTCACAGTGTGCATTAGAACCGTATTATCCTGTCCCTGCATTGATGTTAAATGTGGCAGGGATGTGGCACAGGTATCATCATATGCACAGGGTGTGTTGCTGGTGTGCCAGAGGCTGAGGGTGGTCCAAACATGTGTCACCATGTATGTGGGTGAGGGGTGTGATTCATTGATTGGGGTGTGTCGGTATGGGGTCACCCTAGGTGTGGTTGCATAGTGTGTGTGTATGCATGCACACAGTTCCGCCATGTGGCTGCCCTGTACGAGTGATGTTGGACAGCTGCAGACTATACCTGGCAGGGTGTGCAGTTCACTGCCTCCAGCCATGAACACACTGACTGTGCCTGCCAGGGGTTCCATGGTCACGTGCAGGTACAGACCTGGAGGTGCTACTCTTCCTGATGATGACATATGTTCGCTGGAACCATGTCCCACTTGGGACTGGCCAGGGCCACGTGCACGAGGCCTGCTGTGGTGTGGACAGCAGCCCCAGTGGGGTGCTAGGGCTGGTACTGCCATTACATGAGTGGCTGGGCATCTTGGCATGTCCACATTGACTGCCAGCTGCTGGTATTTCTGGCCTATGTCCATGCGGCCATTGCACCACTCCCACCATATGTTCTAGCACAGACATACCATGGTCGAGGAGGCCCACCATCTCATCCCACTGTCTATCCATGACCTTGGTATATTCACGGAAGGCACCAGCGAGTTCATGGAGGTTGCCACTTACAGCTGTGAAAGCAGACCTCTGCAGCCTCAGGCCCTGTCTGGTGTGCATTTCCATACGTGCCTGTACCTCCATTATGGCTTGAAACATGCTCTTGATGGTACAAGTTGTGGCGTCTCTGCCAGGTGCATG
Source organism: Protopterus annectens (assembly GCF_019279795.1). Classification (NCBI taxonomy): domain Eukaryota; kingdom Metazoa; phylum Chordata; order Ceratodontiformes; family Protopteridae; genus Protopterus; species Protopterus annectens. The sequence goes on from NC_056738.1 coordinate 267,334,926, forward strand.
ATGCCTGCAGTCCTCCCATGAGCTCCACGGTACATCTGCCGATGTGGTGGCCTTCTGGACATCTGGCTATGCCGACTGTGACCTGACACGATTGGCATGGACACCACACTTTCCTGGTCATTGCCACCAAGCGCCAACTATCCCTCTGCTATGACCACATGTGATGGGGTTTGTAGGGGCCCTGTAACTGTGTGTGGGCTTGGTGTGGCTAGGAGGGTGATGACACATGTTAGTACAGTGTTGGCCTCTGACAACCCCACCTGTGCCTCACCTGTATCATCATCATCATCGGTGTCTGTAGGGACACCTACCTCAGTTTGCATGCGGAAGGGACCCTTACCCACCTCGCCACCTGTGAGGGAAACAAATACACACTTTAAGACCTGTACAGCATTGCATAACAGTACACACACTCACACTGACAGCCACCTCACTACCTCACTTTCCCTGGGTTTACAGACAGTCCCACATTCAGTTACATATGTTCCCCATCCTGCATGGCACTTGCTAATATACACGCATTACTACTGCCCATTAACATATCATTCCTCTCCATGCCTACACATATGGTTACAACACCTGACCTGTTACTCCGTTACCTCCCTGACTTGGGTGGAGTAGGTTGTACATGGCCTCACTGCTGTCATCCCGCATTACAGTGTGTATGGGCAGTGATGGTGTACAAGGCCCCTATATGGTTGGGGCTGCTACATTCACTACATGTGTGATGCACTAGCCTCGTACTACAGTCTTGCTCAGTCCATGCCACATCTGCTGCACAAGCGACCCATCATGCGGACAACAGTACTACCTAGATACAGTCACTGATGTGCTGCTGTAATTCCCCATTGCATTTGTAGTAAATGTGGCAGACGTAACCCTGACCCCAGCACTTTCGTGACAGCAGTGTGTGCACTCCAAGTGATGTGCACATGAGCAGACCTTGCAACCATGCAGAGGTCTGAGATGTGTAGGGCACCCCCCACAACCATGGTAAGGTCCACTGGTTGTCAGTGTAATAGTCTTGTGCTGGTCATACATGCACTGCTGATGTTGTGATCTGTAATGCAGACATCAAGCTTTCACAAATTATAGTTGTTCACCTATCATCCCAGGTATGAGTTGCTATATATATGTGGGTAGCCTGTTACCGATTTGCTGCTGGCAATATGATATGTATACCTGGTATGTACTTCACCTCCCAATGCATGCTCCATGCTTCAGACCTTGTTATGCTATCAGCTGCCCTGTGTTCACATACCAGACAGGTTGTCTTGGTGTCCCATGTCTCACTCCATGGTACACCACATTCCCAAGGGAAAGTACTGCCATGTGGTCAATCCCACTATTGCCTGTGCATACATGGACACACACACACACACACACACACACACACACACACACACACACACACACACACACACACATCTGACATGCATCGTCCAGACTCCACTAGATTGCACTTACAAACGCAATCGAGACACATACCCCCCACACTCCTACATGTGGATTTGCACACCATTTGTACACACCGTCCTCCCATTACCCTTCTGTCAACATGCATTACATATGGTGCTCAACAGCATGCAGTGCAACTATAGTGACTTCATGCTAGCAGCACTATACATGTATGTGAGGCATGGGCTGTGTTGGTAGGTGATGGCCCTTCCCCTTGTTAATACTGCACCCATGTACAAAGTGTTTCTGTGGACCTGTTCCGCACCCTGCCTTGTACTGTGCACCATACCTTGCAGATGTAGAAATCATTGATGCATATGTAGTACTCTGTTGGATATGTCACTTCCACTGCTCACAGCCCCTATGTGTTATAGCAACTCATACCTGGGATGATAGGTGAACAACTATAATTTGTGAATACCTGATGTCTGCGTTACAGATCACAACATCAGCAGTGCATGTATGGCCAGTACAAGACTATTACACTGACAACCAGTGGACCTTACCATGGTTGTGGGGGGTGCCCTACACATGTCCCAGACCTCTGCATGGTTGCAAGGTCTGCTCATGTGCACATCACTTGGAGTGCACACACTGCTGTCACGAGTGCTGTGGGGTCAGGGATACATCTGCCACGTTTACTTAACCTGATTGTGTGCAGTTGCAGCCATGGTGGTGTTGATTCACACATGTCCCTACTGTAGGCTGTGTGTCCTGCCATACTTCACATCCCTGTGGACACATTGCACATTGACAGGATATTAGTTATCTTGCATGTGTCTGTTGTACCCTTCCGATACCCCCAGCATGGTCTCTGCTGTAATGCAGTGCATTTCACAGCAACAAAACATGAACATGTACAGTATGCAGTATGGGTAGGTGTGTTAGCTGTGTGCATGGGATATTTTACATGCCCAGTTTATCATCATGCATGAACACGAGACATACTCACCAGCTACGGGCTGCTGCCATGGTGGAATCCTGGAGGGACCTACATAGGAGTGTGAGAAAGTTGAAGTCAGTGGTCACAGCTGTGGCATTCATAAAAGGTGAGTGCAGCATTACGTTACATCAACAGTAGATTTGCACAATATTGCAGCTTATACTGACCTGTTTATTACTACTACACAGCAGCAGACTATGTATATGACATCTCAGATTTGCATGATGTACCTTTACAGATGCAGATACATACACAAGAGTGGTGTACCGATGTGCCCTGTGGCCTTACCTGCACGCTCCTCAGCTGGTGTGTTGTTGGCACCCACCTCCAAAATGTGCCCTGCCAGGTGTTGTTGCTGAAGGTGACCAGGTGCCACAAGGCTGCTGAGAAGCTCCTCCACATGGGTGAGGGGTGGATGGGCGGGTTGCCCCCTCCTGTTGTAAGGTGCCCCCCCTTATGGCAGCTGCATGCCAATGTACGTGGCTAAGTAGGTCGGTACAATTATGCCTGACCTGCTCATAGCTGTGGTTATGCAGTCCGACATCATTGACCCTGTGGACTAGCTCGTTCCACAGGGCGGTCTTCTCCTGCTGGTTGTGGGCTGTTTGCCCAAACAGCACTTTGTAGTGCTGTACCAGGTGGTCGATGATAGCCTCTGTCTCAGCGGCGCTGTATGCGGGCAGACGAGTATGTGACATGTTCCCTGGAAGACATAAAGATGCAAACAGGTCTGAGCTGCACATACAGCAGGGTTACCATAGTTCTTAATATACATATTTGTCTCCCCCCACCATATCAGCTACAACAAACCATTCACCGAATGCAATTGTTATGTCAGCTACTTATCTACCATTGGGACATATGTTGTATTGTAGCAAGCTTTGTGCTATGTGTATGTGCCACGCTTTGTGCTATGTGTTTGTAGCCATGCTCCCTGTGGGAACACTTATCTTTGCTGGCCTGTTGCAGATTATTTCACCTGCATGCCATTGTCAGTGCCACTATATATATATATATATATATATATATATATGTGTGTGTGTGTGTGTGTGTGTGTATAAATATACATCTATGTACATATAAGTGTAGATATATGTTGTACGTTGTTGATATACCTATGCCTATATGAGTGTGTATCTGTACACATACACGTCACATTATGTATCTCACAGATATTTATCTATATGTGGAGTGCATACAGACATTTGGTCCGCATTCTGTATGTCTTTCATTCACAGCTGCACTGTTTTGCCTTGCTGCAATACAGACATGTCACATGTGAACACAGACTAACATTAGGGTGGTATATATGGTGTGAGTTTGCTGGTATGCCTATTAAACACCTATGGCATTTGTGCATGCTACATTACACATTAACATGACTGTCCTGCAAGTGGTGTGCTCTGACACCCATGTGTCTGTCATGATGGCAGTACTTCCACCACCAGCTATTGTCCATACTAACATAACACACACAGATATTATGGCTGACGTCTTTGTCATTCATTGCTGATCTGCACAGTTGGCGGATATGCCCCCCCCTTACAGGGACAGACAGTATTGTCCACAGCAGTTGTTCAGTGGAACATCATTACAGGGACAACTACAGATTGCACATATGAAACATTCAACATCATATATCTTATTATTCTATACCGCGTACTACATTAAATTGCATACAGTTATGTTTTACATACCTTTTTTTTTAGGATGGGTGTGATGCCTTCTCAGTTTTGGCTTGTAGGTCTTCTTTTTTCCCACTGTGTGTGTGTTTTGTTTTATCTTTTTTTTTTCCCCTCTCTCTCCCTCTCCAGAGCGATTGAGTTGGTTTGAATGGTTGGCAGCATGGCTTTTGTAGGTGATGTGCTCTGCACCAATCCGTGTGCAACAGTTGCTAACTGCGTGCAGCCTGCTGCGTAGTGATTCAGTTAACCATTGTCATGGCAACCCAGTACTATAAATTGCTGACTCATGTGGGCATTGTCCCTTAACCTTTCCAGTATGGAGACATCTTTCCTGTATATGGGCAGCAGTGTTACAGATGGCATTGTTGCAGGGCTTGTAGACACAGGCCAGCTACACAATCGTAAGAGGTTCCAGACCTACAGACAGAGTGAGTAGTGTTATTATGTGCATTGTATATTGCTGGTCTTCCAGGGTTTGCGTGTACATAGTAGTTTAGGATGGAATGCAGTCTGTCTGCATAGCTCTCAACTGTGGGCCTATCCACATGATGGTCAGTGGATTGTCTGTTTGCTTTTGCCTGTGCACCACAAAGGTCTTGTCCTAGATATATACCCGGCAATCTGTCTGCTGCGTGCTATCAGTACATGGCTCCATCCATTTGTGTTCCTGATATGTTATTCCTGCATAAGGGTGTGTTGCAATGAATCCTTTAACACCAGCAATTTGCAGGGTGTGTAACAGCAATATTTTGAGTATGGCCCTGTATTTCTGCCTCTGTCCTCCACATATATAGCTGGCTTTGTCCTGCTGTGATACGGTTAGAGGTTGTTCGGTAATGGCCTATCATTATTTACTGCTAGCATTCCTGCTCTCATCCCAGTCATATCGTGGACTCCCACAACATTTGTTGGTCAGGGTCCATACATGTGACAGATACATAGACATTACCACAGGTAGTAAATGTCCCCCTAGGCCTTGACTACACGGTGTAACTGGAGGCTGCTGAACTACATCAGTTATTGTTTATTGTTACTTATCTTGATAGCAAATCCTTTATCTGCAGTTGTGCGAATTGTAGGGCTTGACCTGGGCAGCATAGTATGTTATATATCCGCACTGTCTGCATCTACTGTTTTGAGTGGGCCTTGCATTCCTCACTGATTAATAAGTCCAAATCTATGTGCTGTAAGTAATGGCATACATTATTGTAAAATACACCAATAAAGGTTGTCTGTGTATACATACCTGTGTGTCATCTCATGTCCTTTGAATTGTGAGTGGGTATATGTGTAATGTAGTACTCCTGTTCAAGTATAAATGTCAATTTAGTAGGTTATATACAGCAAAACGATGTTGATATACAGATTTTACATGGAAAATAGAATGTGCTGTAGTGGGACTCAAACGGGAATGCGTGTGCGTTAGGCGGATGCTCTGCCTACTACACTATTGCTGTTCTGCTTCATTTGCATATTTCTACCTTAATGTCATACCCATGCTCCCTTTCCCTGGCCCACGAGCTCCACGTACACAGCATCCATCCATTTTCCAGTTGCTAGCCCTGCCATACCACACCTCCACACATTTCCCTCTCTGCATGTCTCGGTTCTCCTCCATTTTACAGTCTCGACGCAACCTTCTGCAGGCTGTTCATCCGTTTAGTCCATGTACATTCGAGCCTTCCCTTGATCCTCCTCCGATACTGGTGAAAACATCTTTGTGACCCACAAAGTCTGATCCATCCCGCCAGGGATGGACCTGTTGTTGTGTCACAAGTAGACTTTGCCGTTCTACACTGTTTCTCCCACTGGTAGCATTCTGACAGGGGTTTGAGAAGCAGCTATTTGCTCACACACCAGACCAGCCTCATCTCCCGGTTCCGCTGATGAAGCATGCCCCCATGGCGTGCCCTGTTTTTCATTCCTCTTTTCAGTATTATGCAAGACTACTGTTCTCACAGTATGTGTGGACAGACGCTGTTCATTGATGCTCATAGTTTGCTCAGAATACTGTGATTGAACAATGTGCACATGTTTGCTGGTGTTAATCTACATACTTACATACATTTCCTATACTGTTGTCTGACTGTGTTGGATGTTATGTTTGTGATGACAGCAGCTGATTGTATACCTGCCATGGCTTTGTGCTAACTCACTTGGACTATATAGTGCAGGGTGGGGGGACCTGGGAGTGCTGATTAATTTGTTACTGGCCACGATGAGAGCTGTTGGCTACAGAGTGCCTAAGGCACTGTGGGGGAAGTGTAGGCGGGTATGCGCTGATGTGCACGAGGCTCAGACTTGCTGACCTCCGGTTACGGTGTCTTACACTGGGTTGGCCTCCACATTGCTTAACCAGTGTGGGCATTGCTTACCACCACCCAATCAGGCGTAATCCCGCTTGCTGCTGCATACCCCTGTGCTACTTCATTAACATGTCGGTATTATACATACTTAAGTCAGGTGTACGTCAGGTATGACTGTTGAAGAAGATCAGTGTAAGATGAAGTGGGATTCCAGTTTAGCTGTTCTGGATAGGTTACACTCAGGTATTCGGGTTAGGTTTAGTTATGCTATACCTGTGTTGTAGAGTAGATGTGAATAGTGAAGGTGTAGGTGGGTAAGTGGAAGGGGGGACATTTTAACTGTATAGTAGGCCGTTTGACTGATTGGTGGGGGAGCAGTAGTGCGGGTTTGCAGGATGTTGGGATATGTATGCGAGGCAGAACAGGAGGTGTCGGTGTCAGTAGTTGGTGTAGGGGTATGGACTGTTAGTTGGGGGGGGGTGACTTTGCCATGTAGTGAGCAGGTGGTGATCCAAGTGTGCTTGAGGTTTCCCTTCATGTGTTGTTTACATGTGTCGTCTGGGACAGCTGCGGTAATACACGTGGGTTGGGGGTTCCATATTCTGCCAATATAGTTGTGTGGAGGGTGTCACCTACTTGTGACTGTGAACATTACTAGTAATGAAACAGGGGTCGATAGGTAAGTGGTTTTATTAGGCCACACAGAGGGGATGATAGTAGGGGACATGTCCAGGGATGTGCAGGAAGCTGACGGGAAGGTCCACAGCTGGCCATTTCTTCTACAGTGACAGCTGTGTATATACCCTGCATTTGTGGGTAGGTTTTTACACTTACACCCCTGGGTGGGGGTGAGGACATCAATAATACCTTGTGATACCAATTAGTTCGGCTTGCATGCCTACAGTGGGGTGTTGCGATCATGTGTTCTTTGGTGTCATTTAGTGGGTTTGCAACAACACATCTGGTTTATACCGTCCCTTGCCCCATGTAAACTAGTCTTTGCTGCAGTGGGACTCGTACTGTGTGTGGCTGCTCGTTAGGCATCGGCTCTGCTCAATGCACACTATTGCTTACATCCTGGGGCAGTCCACATAGAACCGCTCCAGCCAACACCTGCACGCCTAGGCCCATAATTTCATACACATAGTCCCCCCCCCCCCCCGAAACTCCTCTTCAGCACTCTTCCTTACTCTGGGTGCAGGACAGGTCTGAACACACCGCTATACACTGCCCACTGTCCACTTCACGGGACCCATCACATACGTTGTCTCGCCCCATGGGTCATCAGGCTTCCCCAACCTTGTAGTCCGGGAACATGCATGTCCTGTCATAGGTTATCTGTGTAATGGCTGGGAAGCCGAATAGCCATTACATTTTTGGCTTGTTCTGCAAGTAACATTCTTGTCTTTGTTTCAAGAGTAGACTTCGTGGGTCTCTCCCAATGGTAGTATCTTGCCTGTAGTCTGGGAAGCAGTGCTTTGTTTACTTTTATTGTGTGTTTGTTTCACCTGTCTAGCTGGGGGAGGGGGGGTGATGCTACATCTTACATGTTTGTTGATTGGGCCCCTCACCCCCATTGGCACGGCCTGTGAACATATGTAATTCTTAACTGCTGTATCATATCCTAGCTATATATCTGTGTATATTTACACACACACACACACACACACATATATATATATATATATATATATATATATAAAATCTATCTGTATGTATATATATATATATATATATATATATATATATATATATATATATATATAAAAAACGACATGTCATGTATGGGTGTCTGCATATGTCTATATCTTTATGTGGTTATATATATATATATATATATATATATATATATATATATATGTCTGTATGTATACATTTGTACTACAGAGAGGGAGAGGTATATCTCCATGTAGTTATGGGTATATATACACACACATACCTCTACATATTTAGCTACATATCCTGTCATTGTGCCTGTTATTGCTGGGTACTGTTTTGTGTGCATACCGGCCAACCTTGTGTGTCATGTATGCTTTGCGGTACCTGCAACTAAATCCGTTAGTGTACACAGAGTCGCACATGAAATCTATTGTTAGTACCAGGTAATCATTTGTCCCATGCGGTATAGCCCAAACATTGGGTATACAACTTTCGTCTACACCCAGAGTTACATAGGTACCCATGGTTATGTGCATGGCCTATGGCGTGTGCCACGCCTAGTTTACTTGGGTCGAGACAACATAAGGGATGGGTCCCGAGGGGGGTGGGTGTGTGGAGGGTGAGCAATGTGTAGTGGAGTATTAGCTACGGGCTGCTAACCAGGGTTGAGATTGTGGCTGCATGTGTGCAGCAGAACTGTGGGTAATGAATGTATGGGTCGTGGGTGGCCTTGGTTGGATGGGCCTGTACTTCTTTGGCCGCCTAGTGGGTGGTGGAGAGGAGGATGTGATGTCAACATGTGGAACATGACCGAGGGCTAAATTACATCCCTATTTCAGTGACACACGTACATTACATTGAGCTTGGTAGTGTTTTTCAGGGTGGACGTGTTTGTGTGGGTGGGGGGTATGCCATTTCTTATGTGACGTATATTGTTTGGGGCCTTTCAAGGCCTTTTACAATGCATGTGGACATATATGTGTCTGTTAATCTACCATTGCTATCTACAGATGGCTGGCCATATATATATACCTTTGTGGGTGTATATATTTGCTTAAATATTTCTAACTATGTCTGTATATACCTATGGGGACATTTATCTGCGTACATATGTGTAACTCGCTCTGTATATGTGGACGTATGGATGTTGACATATGTATGTGTAGTTGTCGGCATTTGCATGTATATCTGTTAATATATTTTTTATATATATATATATATATATATATATATATATATATATATATATATATATATATATATATATATATGTATATGTATGTATGTGTGTATATATATATATATATATATATATATATATATATATATATATATATATATATGTATGTGACTATATCTGTTGATATGTATGTTATATCTGTTTAGATAGTAATATATTTGCACACACACATCCATCTAGCTGTAGGTGTACATTCTCTGTGCTGTTGCATGACTGGACTGGATGATATGTTTCTGAAAACATTGACTTTATTTGTATCTGTCATGTCTTAGTGGTAAATCCCTTTGTCTGTGGTGTGCAAGGTCCTTGGTTCAAGACTTGTAGGAGCTTTTTATATTGTTGGTGGTGCAGAACACCAGTGTTTGGATACTGGGTGATTAAGTCACTTTAAAGCAGTTGTAAGCGGGTTTGTGCAGAGGTAAGCACTGCCACCTTCCAGTTACAGTGTCTTGCACTCAGTTGTGTTATTGCTTAACCTGTGTAGGCAGTGCTTACCCCTGTTCAAGCAGGCTTATACCCACTTATGTGAATACTGCCGCTTAGCCCCGTGCTCATTTCTTTAATAGAAAAGAAAAAAGGGTTGATAGGAAAGTTGTGAAAAGGGGGCACAAAGAGGGAAAGACAGTAGGGAAAATAGCTAGGCATGTGCAGGAAGCGTGTAGGGAAGGTCCATAGCTACCCATTTTTCTACAACAGCTGTGCATATACACCGAATTTGGAGGTAGATTTGGACACTCAAACCACTGGGAGAGGGATGAGGACAACATAAATTCATTGTGATGCCGATTAAACCAGATTACATGTGTCCAGTGGACACGTGTGCAAAATGGACAGCTATGTATGGGGTGAGTTTTTTTTGTGGGAACAAATTGCCCTTTTTTTTTTTTTCAGATGAGAGTGGAATTTGGGTAGGGGTAGTAGGTATATTTGAGGAGGTAGGTTGGGTAGGTCAACAGACAAGAAAAACAAGATGCATACAAGGGCGGTATATGACACGTGGGGGGTAAACCCCTTGGACGGAGAGGGGTGTTTGGAAGTCGCAAGCCCATGAGCCCCCAAATGGAAACAGTGGGACTGAGGTCCCCACCCATGGGCAGTCACCACTGCACCTTCATGGCCCGAAAGGTGGCTGTGCTGGGGGCAGGCTCACCCTCTAATTGCGCCACTCATCCCTCAAGCTGGCGAAGCTGGTCTCAAACAGCCCTATCGATCTCCCTACACACCATGGCTCGGACCTGACGACGGGTGACTGGTTCCTCTCTGCCCCTGCTCCCAGGGGGGTGCCAAGCCCCATCCACTATGGCAGTTCCACCCAAAGGCGGTGCAGGGCCTACAGAGGAGGAGGTCCCAGGCTGGGCCTCAGATGTACTGGTGCCATGGCCAGCTGAGCTGGGACAGGTGGGTCCGCTGGGACCGGCCTTCCCATACATGCTATGGTGTTGCAGTTTACAGACAGATATGGGTTAGTAATAGTCAACAGCATTCAGGCTTAGTTATAACAGCATGCGTAGGTATACCCATTAACCCAACACACCAGATGTAAAACAGTTGCAGAACAAGCAGAGCACATGCTTATATGGAACAACAGTAGCCATTACAACAGCATGCGTGTTTCATTGATGGCACCATGCCATCAATATGGGGGTATTTTAACATGGCACATGCATAGAAACAAATGTGAATATTTATGAACCAATAGGACATATGTCCCAACAAAAGTTTGGAGTGTACATATACCGATGGAGGTGTGTCATTGGGTTATTATTGCACATATGGTAGGGGTGAGAGAGAAAGAGTTCAATTAACAACTAATATATCCTTGTAGTTTTCACTACATTCTTAGTCACTGCAATGATCTGTTCCTTACATGTATTATTACACTACCCAATGGCCTTATATTGTACACTGGTATGTTTATAGATTATTATGTAAGTGCTCTGTGTCTTACATACAGGCATGACAAGATGCAGGTGTTAATACAACATATGTTGAGAATTGCTGTCATACACTTTGGGTGAGGTGCTAGAATGATAGGTTTGTTTTCATATACATTCTCTGACTATGTACACGTCTGACTATCAGTTATATGTCATTAACGGCTGTCTACATTTCTTGGATCATCACACTGCTTTTTCAGGGGAACAGGTTACCAGGCTGATGTGGGCCATTTATCTGGACATGCTGGACAGATTGGAAAAGTTGAGGGGTATGATTATGCATACCACTTTCTGTTTGAACATTCTAGCAAAACCTGTACTGTTGTTGGGTGTAATTATGCAGCTTTCTATCTGAACATTGTAACAGAATCTGTACAGGTGTGGGGTATGATTATGCATACAACTTACTAGCACTCCCGGAATTCAAACCCCTGCTGTGTGTGACATAAAACTTACAGTTAACATCACAGTACACTGTGCTATCAGGGAATTGATGTGAAGCTTTCTAATGTTTTCTGTCTGTCTCCCTCACTTGTACAATATGACTGACGTCTTGGCACTTCCAACATTGTTATACAGAACTTCATACTCATTTTACCTGCATACCACAGTGTGGGTAACACTGCTTAATACAACAGTACTATTTATAGTATGCAACAGTTCAACAACATATGAAAGAAGAGTAAACAGAAGCACTCTAGGGGGTTATACCTTTATTCACAGAATAGTACACCTTTATTTACACTGGTACCACACTTTCTCAGGCTCTTGTATTTTTGTTATGACAGTATATGCAGAATATTTACTAACCTGCCTCGCGATGTAGCCTTTGCAACCTAGCATCATGGGCTTGCTGGTTTGCAGCCCGCTCATCTGCAGCTGTCAGAGAAATACAGTGATATTTAGCCATACCTATCCATAGTATACACAAGCTAGGCAATTATTACCTGCTTAGTGGAATGAGTACTTACTCAGTACTGGGGCATTAGACATCTGACAAGATTCCTGGATCCGCTGTTCCAGTACATCCCCCCTCTGCCACTTCAGGTCAGCATGGTGGTGCCTGACCTGCTCACCAGTCCGGGGGATACCTGTGGCACTGGTGAGGTCAAGGGCGAGACTGTCCTGTACTTCATTTTATACTGCGAGCTCTGGTACTGGCCCTGCAGTAGTCTCTCCTCATGGTGTTTTACCAGGAGCCATACCATGATTTTTGACTCCTGGATGCCCCAGCACTGCGCTCTGATTCGAGTGCCTTCACCCACTCCAGCCATTCTGCCTGCAGTAGGAATCTACAACCAGTTATGGGTAGTATTCCCACCTGTGGGGTTTAAATATGGCCAGTTTCCCACACTTTTCTGTGATTGGACGGTTTTGAATCGGTTAAGCTATGGGCACACCTGCTTACCTAACGTTGGCACTGCTTAAAGAGATATACCACTAACCAGATTTAATTGGCTGGCTACCCTACACATTGCTTACACTTACTAAGTTGAGCTGCGCAGCGGTTAGTATTGCTTAATAGTTAATTTGCATTTAATTTGCCTTTTGACAGTGATTTATTATTTATTACAGGTTATATATGTGTCTGGCATATGTGATTCATGTGTACATACACTGTGTGGGGTCCTGGGGACTTGTACACTTTATTACAATAACACCTCACATCTATGCTTATTGCAGTACTCCATTTCACATATTTATGTTATGTAGCAAGGTTATACAACATAACACTGTACATAGATTCAGTTCACGTGTTTGGTTTGATTTTTCTGTGGTGAGGATTAGTTTGCTGATACCTCATTCATATGTTTTGCTATGATGTCTTAGTGGTTAACTACTGTGAATATAGTGTACAGGGTCCTGAGTTCGAGCCTTGCAGAAGCTGTTTATTTTGTTGCTGCACATTAAAGCAGTTGTACGCAGGTGTGCACAGGATTGCATGGAGCTAAGCACTGCTAACCTCCAGTTACAGTTTCTAACACTCAGTTAGCTTCTACTTTGCTTAATCTGTGTAGGTAATACTTACCCCTCCGCAAACGCACTTAAACACGCTTACTAGTGCTTATATATGCTTACTACTGCTTATTTGTGCTTAAACCTGCTTAATAGTGCCTTATTTCTACAGTAGTCCAGTTTACATTTAAATGTTATTTAGTAGGTTATACAGGAAATATATGAGAAAAAAAATTTCATATACAGATTTCAAATGGAGAATGGTATGTGCTGCAGTGGGACTCGAACTGGGAATGCCTGCTCGTTTGGCAGATGCCCTGCCCGCTACACTATTGCTGTGCTGCTTCATTTGCATATATCTTCCTTGTTATCCTCTTCGACCTTTTGAGCCGCTTTAACCATAAGAGATGGGCACACCCGCGCACCTATGGTTGGCTGTACTCGGATTTAAGGTAAATATAATGTGTTTTCTTTGGTTTATTTATATGTACTGTTGTTGTTGTACACATGGGGGACTGTTGGTGGGGATGTGCGGACACTTATGAATGGCCTCGCTCATTTGTTTCCACTTTCTGCTGTTCTGCTTTGCAGGGGAGTGTTTATTCTGAGAGCTCTGCTCTCATACACGCCCCTGCACTCGTACACGCTCCAACGTGCCTTCATTAATATGCATGGCGTGCTGCTATCCTGCTCCTAAGCGGCCACTTCTGTGCAGGACTAGACTAGTACTGCACGGTAGATTAGTAAATCCGGTGGCTTGTCCAAAAAGGGGATATTATTTTACACTCTTAACACCATGTGAACCCAGTCTGCGTTCAGTGTTTCACCACATCTCCAGCAGTTAATATTTGTTAATTTATACATTAATGTAGCCTGGTGTAGAGTTATAAAAGGTCTTTAAAAGTGAATAATTTCCAATGTAGTGAAGATGTAGATGTACCTGCGAATTTTAGTGATAGGTTTTTATTAACATGTGAGGAAAGTTCATTATTCATTTTTATAGAATAATTCCAATATGTTAAATCAGTAAAAGTAAAATCAATTCTAATTATTCTATAAATTCTAGATAAATATGACTTATTACCTATTAAATTACTATTGATGTTAATTAAAAAGTTAACATTTTTGGAACAAATTTCATAAGTGAATCAAATGCAACTTTTATTTCATCGCTTAAAATTCCCTACAGATTTGTAAACTCAACCAGTTTTTTTACCTAAAATATATATGGCCAGAATATAATCTGCTGAATGTATTTTATTACTGTTTAGGAATTGATGACAAAATATATTACTATTTTTGAGATCTTACATTTACCACTTTTGATGTTTCTTCCTCAGTACTTAACTTTAGTCTGTTTGGTTTTCTTTCTAAGTACCTAGAATGAAAAAAAAAAATTACCAAGGAGTCCTTGTCATCACAGACTCTGCCTGCATTTCAACTGATAGTGGGTGAACCTGCAGTGGCTATTGACTGTTCTCCAGACCACATGCTTACCTCTGTGGCTTTCTCTGTTGTTGTTCTTTCTGCCATTATGAACTGGGGAGAGCCATGGCCTCTTCAGCTGTTTCAGTATCCGATATGGGCATGGAAGAGCCATCTTCTCTAGGTCTGGGAGATGCTCTGGAAGATTTTTCTTGGGGTAATTGTGGCAAGAGACCATTAGATTAGGCAGACATCTCACCTTTGAGTTGGTCGTCTTCTGCTGGAACTGCCGGAACTCTTAAGACAAAAAAAATAATATTATTCTTCCGAAGTTATTACTGTAAGAAAAGATGATTTCCTTAACTTGGCTAGAGAGGCATTATAAACATTGTCCTAGTATGTTATTCCTAAAGAAAGAGAGTCTGATGATTCTAAACTTGAAAGAGATAAGGCTTCTTTTCCTGTAGGTACCCAAACCCAACTTACGGTGAGAAAAGTTTGAATTCTTATCCTCCTGTGGAGGAATTTTCTTTCAATCAGACCATTGCCAGAATGAATGAGGTATTTTTATGGGAACCAATAGACATTGCCTCTGAACTAAGGAGATATTGTGATGTGTTATACATGGATATACTTAATTCCTCTCCTATTCCTGTTGTACTGCCAGCCATGGAGGATGTGGTGAATGCTGACTATACCCAGCCATCAGTCCCTACAAAGGCAGATAAGCTATATAAGCTAACTCAGGATAATAAATTTCTTTTTCTCTCACCTCAGATCTGCCTCAGTTGTCATTTCAACTGTCTCTCATGCTGGTAACAGGCTCGTCCCCAACACAAACCATTCACTTGGTGACAAAGAGGGTAAAATGTTGGATTATATAGGCAAGGGGGTGTTTTATTTTTTCCCATTTAACCTTCATAATTCTGAATTACCACGCATATATGTGGGAATTTATGCTTTGTCATATGGACACTCTGAGGGATTTGGCTTCCACTCTTCCTACAGAAGAAAGTTCTTTTTTTGAACCTAACTGTTTCTACTCTTTCTCAGTTATCTTAATAGTCTTTTAAGAGTGTCTATGATTGTGTTAACACTGTGTCTAGGGCCACTGCTACTGCTACAACATTGAAAAGGTATGCTTGTGGTACATAACCAAAAGTTTGCTGATGAGGTTAAGTCCAAATCATGGATTCAGTTTTAGATAGCAATATTGTCTGGTTCTTCTGTTACCCAGGTTCTCAAACAATATGAGGAAAAAAGGAAATTACTTCAGAGAGTTTCTGTACCCCAATACAAATCTTATAGGCCTGCACTTTACAGAAAGGAAAAAAAAAAAACAAAACTAGTCTTTTTTTCTGGGAAATGCAAAAAAAAAAAAAACTGAGGCTAACCACAACAAAATCAAAGGTCTTTTCAGAAAAAGAGATAAACCAACAGTACAGAATGGCCATGCTAGTATTCCTTACCCTTTCCCCTCTTCCTTGGCCAATATCTCTACAAAGCTGTCCCAAAAACTGGCCCACAACATTCTCATTTCGCAAAAGATTGTTTCAGACTCCTGGGAATTAAAAGTGGTGCCAGGAGGATTACATAGGGCACTGGATACAAAATCCTCTTTTCAAGGGAATACGTCCCCAGCCTCCAAGTCAAACATTTTTTTTCTCCAGTTCTGCATTCTTTACACATCCATGGAGTGATAGAACCATTACCTTTAAGTCAAAAGGGCAAAGGCTCCAGAATGTTTTTGGTACCAGCGAAAGATGCCTTTTGGATACCAGTCCTAGATATTTCATTTCTAAATCTGTATACGAAAGTTCCAAAGTTCAGAATGTTGACCTTACAGAACCTGTTACCCCTCATTTCTCCCAAGAGTTATTTGGTAACTCTAGACCTAAAAGATGCTTATTACCACATTCCTAGAACCAAAGGATTCAGGAGATTTACCAACAGCTCCAGGAGTTTTCACAAAATGTCTTGACCCATTCATAGTTTGTTGCAGGATGAGTGGAATTCACATCCTTGTGTAGATGACTTGTTTATCTTTGCAGAACCTTTATCCAGATGTTGAGTCGTTAACATGATATCTGAAGTAGTTGACTTCATTTGGTCTTCATCCTGCGGGTTACGGATCCATATTGGATCTGACTTGGCCACATAACTAGCATCTGATCTGCGCTCCAAGCGCCTCCCTTTACCCATAATGCCCCTGCCTCCTTCCTCCCTTCAGGTCTTGTTTGCTGCTGAAACAGTAAGCATCGTGATCTGAGCTCTGAGCGTTTTTTCTGCATACGTGTGTCATTTTTGGGCTTTTTTCTGTGTCTCTAATCCTTCTAACGCTATCTCTACACTCTCCCTCCCCACCTCGCATTTGGTTGTCGGAAAAAAAATATATAAAACTCTTCTCCTTTCTGTTCCCTTTCTATAAGTGTGTGTGTGTGTATGTGTGTGTGTGTGTGTATGTGTGTGTGGTGGGCCTGTCTTGAGAGTATGACTTATACCCCAAAACTAGGTTTTAGGAAGTGCACAGAGTGTGGCCATAAGCTCCTCCCCAACAGATGGCCACAACTCTGTGTGTGGTATGTCTGGGGGCTGCTCATCTGCTTACCTAATGTCCTATCTGTGCACGGTTTAATCTGCTGGCACTCAAGGACAGGAGGTTATAGCTTATTTTGAAGGGCTTTCTTGCCTCCTCGGGGACGGTAGCCCCTGCACCCCCGGCTTCTGCATCAGCCTCTTCCCCTTCCCTGGCCACTGGGACTCAAAATCCCACCAAAAGGCCCGGGGAAGGTGAGAAGCTGAAAAAAGATAGGCCTAAGAAGCGGTCCCCTGACCACTTGTCTCTGGTAGGTCCTCTGCCGAAAATCAGGCCAGTGACCAGACCAGGATCTCCCCAGCTCTATTCTTCCAGGGTCTCCCCTGAGCTGAAGGAGTCCCAGATCCGGTCTCCCATTCAGGCTTCCCCTCATCTGCACTCCAGACCGGTGTCAGTAGCTTCCTCCTCCCACTCCACCCGGAGCCTTAGTAAGACAGAGATGGATAGGATGATGCGGAAGTATGTCTGCAATCAAATCCAGATGGGAGTTTTGCCTGCCCCCTCTCCCTCCGGAGCAAGGAGCTTGCAATCTTTCTTTACCCTGATAACTCCTTCTCTGATCTGACCTTCGGTTTTGGAGCCCTTGGATCCGAGGTCCCTTGGGGTCAATGGGTTGACGCCGATGGTATCTTGTAACTCAACACAAGCCATTGCCTTGAGCTTGTCTGATCAGACCGGGTCGGATCCGCATTCTCGAAGTCTGATCCAAGGGGTTGCTGTCAACTCTGAGTGTGTCGGAGCACAGTCTTCCCCTCAGCATCTCGGCTCTTGGAGTCTCAGCTCTGACTCCCTCGTCGGGTCAGAAGGAGACAGCTCCTATGGGTACTTCTAAGGATGTCTGTTCTCCTTCGGCCTTTGACATGGTGGATGTTCTCCTTCGGCCTTTGACATGGTGGAGAGGGTTCTCTCGGTGTCGTCAAAACCCTTGACTATCTCATCCTCTGACTCCACCCCGACTCCCTCTGTTTTGGGTATGGTCCTGACCATCCTGCAATCTCAAGGACAGCCTGCCACCAGTTTGCTTCAGAAAGTCCCCACTTGGGAGCATCAGGATATTTGTGAGTCCTCTCCAGAGATTCCCACTGAGGAGATCCCTCGCAAATGGACATGCAAAAGGAGGCACTTGGACTCTCACCTGAGTCCCTTACTGAAGACACTGATTTGGAGGAAGGGGAAGGTTCCTCCCCCTGGGCACCTCCCCGAGGATGTCTCCTTTGGAGACATCATGGAACTCTTCTGCCAAAGGGGGGAGGTGGTATGCCCAAAAACCAACCCCGGACAAATCGGTGTTCTTAGAGGCATTTGGCGCAGGCCCATCTACTTCCTGGGTGTCCCCTCCCACTGATCCCTTAGTGAATCTTATAACATCTTGGGCGCTGAAGGAAACGGACATGGTGGAGCCCATCCCAAACCACCTGGAAAAGTCCTTGGCCCCCCTGCGGGTAGCACATATTGGAACAAAGGATCCCCGGTTGATGCTATGGTGGTGGCAGCTGCCACTAAAAAAGAGGTCACTCAGGAGTCAAGGACAACGGATTGATTTGGGAAGCGGGTGTACGCTTCAGCCACCTTCTCAGTAAGAGGGCTGAATTACGTGGCACTTGTAATTCGGCTGCAGCAAGACCTAGTAAAGGAGATTGCTGAGTCTACCCCTGAGTCTATGTCAGCAGGAGACAAGAAGACATTTACCGCTTGAATATCCCCTCTGAAGTTGGTTGCTAACACATCCATGCATCTCCTTCCCCATGCTACTGAGGGAGGAGACACTAGGGCTGCCGGTAAAGGCGCTGACATCAGGTGATATGCCTGGCTCTAGCTATGTCAGTTCTTGTAACCCTTTAAGGCTTTGTTCACCAACGCCCTGTACAATGGTTCTTCCCTGTTGACTAATACTTTGGTCCAGAGTGAGAAGGACGGGAAGACACGGTCTGCCATTGGGATCCACTTCCCTTCCCCTCAGAGAACCTTCTCTAGGAATCAGCGAGGAACTAAGAAGGTGTGGTTCCGGAAGACTCAGGCATTTTCCCGTGGCACTCAGGACTCGCCATCCCCTAGAGGCAGAGGGGGTTATGATAGATGCCACCCTAGAGGCAGAGGGTTATGAGAAATTACAGGTCTTGAGAACTGTTCTTGGACAGACCCGGGCAGCATCCCTGAAGGGCTGCCCGACTGCTCTTCCCTGGAGGCAGTCATCACTACACCCAATGGAATGGGAGTCCATAACAACAGATCATTGGGTGTTGCAGATCATATCCAGGGGCTATTTAATTCCTTTCCTTGAACCACCCCTTGAACCGAAACATCTCCCGGATGTCCCACCCACATAAAGGGAGGAAGCAGCTCTAGAAATAGAAAAGCTGCTAATAAAAAGAGTTATCCAAACTGTCTCCCTCGAGCAGTCTGGATAAAGCGTTTATTCCAGGTTCTTTTTAGTGCCAAAAAAAAGCAGGAGACCTGAGACCCATTTTGGATCTATCCACCTTGTACCTGTCAGTTGCCAAGGCGAAATTTCGGATGGTCACACTTCAATCCATCCTGCTCTTCCTGCAGGCAAATGACTGGATGTGCTTGATCGATCTCCAGGATGTGTACTGCCATATCAAGATGGACAGGTGTTCTCGGGGGTTCCTTCACTTCTGGCTAGGAGCCAACCATTATCAATTCAGAGCCCTTCCCTTTGGTCTCACCACAGCCCCTAAGGTGTTCACCAAGGTGATGGCAGTATTAGCAGCTCACCTGAGGCTTCAGGGTATTCAGGTCTTCCCTTACCTGGGCTTATTGGCTCCTCGTTGCCCTTTCCAAGCAACAGCTTTGTCAAGCCAGGGAGTATTTCCTCTCACTAGCCCAGAGGCTGGGCATCACCATCAGTCTCAACAAGTCATCGTTGGCCCCCTGTTCATATCTTAGACTTCATTAAGGCTCGATTAGACACTATCCGAACAAAAGTTTTCCTTTCCCCAGTCAGCATTCACTGCCTAATGATGCACATTCTTTACATCCTTCAAGCCCAATCTCCAACAGCAGAAGAGGTACTGAGATTGTTGGGGTCTATGGCGGCCATGATCAACCTGCTACCCTTAGCGCCTTCAGATGTGGATCCTTCAGTGGACTCTTGCCATTCAGTGGTCCATATTAGATCTGCCATTGTCTCATCCTATTCGAATCTCCCGAGTGTGCAGGGACTCTCTTCGGTGGTGGATTCATTCCCCTAATCTAGTCAGGGGACATCCCTTTCACCTGTCATTTCCCAAGACAACGGTGACTACAGGCACCTCCCAGCTAGGGTGGGGGAGGGCACTGCTCGGGAACGACAGTCCAAAGCATGTGGTCCCCTTCCAAGACAGGTTTGCATATCAACATCCTGGAGATGAGGATGGTGCTTCTTGCATTGCAGGCTGTTCATGCCCATCTTCCTCTAGGGACAGTTGCTATCCAGACAGACAACATGTCGGTGGTCTGGTACATCAACAAACAGGGGAGAAGCAGGTCTTACCCCTTTTGTTGCAAAGCCATGAGAGTATGAGAATGGGCGATCTCCACAGGCCATTTCCTGGTGGCAACCCACATTCCGGGACGGTTCAACATTCTAATGGACAGGCTCAGCAGATCTATCCTGATGCCCTACGAATGGTCTCTGAATCCTTCAGTGGCAGAGCAGATCTTTCAAAAGTGGGGTCGGCCTTGCTGTGATCTTTTCACATCTCCTTCCAATGTGAAATGCAGCGAGTTCTTTGCTCAGAACCCCCCTTGGGGGAAGCCCCCAGAGACGCTCTGATTCATGCTTGGCCTCCTGGTCTCCTTTATGCTTATCCTCCTCTGCCCTTGATATCAAAATTTCTTCAGAAAGCTCACAGTCTGGAGAGCCTTGTGATCCTTATCACCACATTCTGGCCTCGCCAAGTCTGGTTTTCCTTCTCTATGGTCTCATCTAATAGTTCCACCATGGACGCTGCATCTGGTTCCAGATCTCATTTCTCATCCCTTGGGAATTCCTCATCTAGACCTGGACAGTCTGAAGCTCACAGCTTGGCTGCTCCAGTTCTCATGATTATTAGGACTCCTGGTTTATCTTCTGCTGTTAAAAGCATTTTAGTGGTGGCTCACAAGTCTTCCACCAGGAGGGTATACCTTAGTAAGTGGAAATATTTTTCACTATGGGCCTCATAATGTGCATTGGATCCCTTTCCTGCTCCAGTCTCTGCAGTATTGGAATTTTTGGCAGAGATTTTTCAGCAAGGTGTCATTTCCTCCACTGCCAAAGTCCAACTAGCTGCAGTTTCTAATTTCTTCTAAACTTTGCAAGGCCTTCCTTAAGGGTACCTTTATTTTAAGACCCCTGGTAAAGGACCCTACGCCTCCGTGGGACCTTACTTTATTGCTTCAGGCTTTAGTCTCACCCCTTTTTGAACCTGCAGACTCGGTAGAGTTGCAGTATCTATCTTGGAAGACTGCTTTTTTAGTTGCCATTACTTCTGTTAGGAGAGTGTCAGAACTTCAAGCACTATCTATCAGGGTTCCTTCTATGATTTTTCATAAAGATAGGGTATCTTTACATACTAACCCATCCTTTCTCTCCAAGGTAGCATCAGAAGCCAATATTAATCAGATGATCAATCTTCCAGTCTTTTTTCCAAATTTTCAAAATAAAGGAGAATACAAATTACATTTGCTGGACCTGCATAGACAATTACAGTTCTGTTTGTGCAGGACGAAAGCCTTTTGTAAGTCTGACCAACTTTTTGTTTCTTACTCAAAGCCCTTTTTAGGGAGAAAAATCTCCAAAGTTACGATTGTCCACTGGATTTCCCAATGTATTATTTGGGCGTACTCTGTTAGGGGAATTTCCCCACCAGGTCAAATAAAAGCTCATTCTACCAGATCTATGGCTACTTCAGCAGCTTTTTGGTCCAGGGTGTCGTATGATATTTGTTCTGCAGCTACTTGGTCCTCATCTCATACCTTAATTTCACATTATAAATTGGACATCATATCCAGGAACAGAGCATCTTTTGGCACTGCCGTGCTCTGGAATATCCTTTTATGAGGGCCACCCAGGTGTATAGTAGCTGGGTACTCTGTCCCACAGGTTGAAGACCAAATTAAGTCAACTACTTCAGATAAAGAAGTTATGTACCCACCATAACATTCCATCTGAGTAGCTGTACTTCATTTGTCTTCAACCATCCCCCCACCTCCCCTGACCTTGTCAGTGTTGTGCTGGCTGTATATATGGTAGGTGGACACCTCAGGGATGTTCTTTGCCATGCTTTGCCTCAGGAAATTAGGGTTGCCAGTAGTGGTAAGGTCTTGTTGGGTCAGGTATGTCTTATGTTTTGAGCAGCAAACTCGATCTGAAAGGTGGAAGGAGATGGGCATTATGGGTAAGGGGAGGAGCGTGAGGCTTGGATCAGATACTAGTTATGCGGCCGAGTCAGATCTGATACAGATCCGTAACCCACAGGTTGAAGACAAATGAAGTGCAACTACTCAGATGGAACATTATGGTGAGTACATGACTTCTTTTTATGTCTCTCTTGACCCATCTGGACTTTCAGGTAAATATTGCAAAAGCCTCATTGACTCTTTCATAGGATTGTATTTCTGGGATGCCTTATAGATTCTTCTCTTCAAAAGGCTTTCTCAACACAAGAGAAGGTGGATTTTTATCTGGAATTTTTCCTGAGCTTCTCAAATTATCTCAGACTTCTGCAAGATGGTTTCTTAGGATCTTAGAGTTCATTGCTTCCACGATTCTCATAATTTCGATAAACCACATTGCACATGAGAAAGATGCACTGATTTCTAAAAAAAAAAAAAACACATGGACACAGCATTTGCATTCCCTGGACTATCAAATTACAGTTTTGAAATTTATTAAAAAAGGGAACTGCATTAGTGGAGACAACAAATTCAACTGAATATAGGTCTTCCCTTCTCTCGCCAGACCCCAAGCCTTTTTGTCTCCACTGACTCATCACATTTTGCTTATAGAACAGTTTCCAGAGGGGTAAATGTGCAAGTCCTGTAGAATCCTTCAGTGAGACCAAAAAACACTAGCTTAAAAACAGTGTTGACTGCGATCACTTCATTCAGGATAGACCCTCACAAATGGTAGTTGAATGAGAGTTTTTTTCAGTAAATGATCCAGTTGTGGAAAACAACTCGGATAGGTCTGCTTGCCTCTTTTCAAAACAGAGAACTAAACAAGTTTTGTTCCAGGGCCCTTGCAAGCAAGCCTGGGAAACAGAGGCATTTTCTTTCCCTTGCGATTGAATATTCCTTTATGCATTTCCACCCTTTCCTTTGATATCAAAGGCAATTCTGAAGATTCAAAATGACACTCCAAAATCACTGTGGTGATCCCCTTTTGGCCCAGGCAACATTGGTTCTTTCTTCTTATGGAATTGGCCAAAGGAAATAACCCAAGGCATGTAAACCAACCCACAAACCAAGCAAATTAAACATGCGAAGGACGAAGCCAAGATATCGTAAGTAGGTATTTTATTGAGCGCTTTCATCTCCCAAAAACAGAGACTTCTTTAGAATGAAAGAGAACATTCTCAAACTACATAAAAAAACAAGTGGGCATGACTGGCAATGTGTAATCACCAGTCAGCCCTAATTTTATATAGATTATAAACTCAAGCCTTTTTTAAGCCAGCATAGTTATTTGATAAGGACTCATAATAATTTCTTAGGCATATTAGATATGATTTTTATGATGACCAATTAATTTTTGTTGACATAGATGTGGTCAATTTATTGTTTAACATTCCACATATTACTGGAATAGAATGGATTCATGAGGCTTTATTGCATCATGAATTTTTGGATAACAAATAAATTAACCTACTGGTTGAATTTATGGAAGTTATTCTAAACAACAGTTGTTTTATATTTTAATGGGGAATTCTTCAAAAAAGTGCAAGGGGTGGTGATGGGTGCTTCCTCTGCCCCTGTTCATGCAAAAATGGTTCTTTGGGCATAGGAACAATATGTTTTTAATTCTACTTTCTCCATTGCTTGGTGTTATTATACTTGCTTTTTGGATGATATTTTTATTTTATAGAAGATTTCACTTTATAATTTATATGAATTTTTGGAGTACATAAAAGTGAGTACATGTTCTTCGTTCCCCATTGCTGCAGTCCTTACTATTGGGTATAGTCCGCATCCAGTCGGCCCGAATACCAGAGTATAAGGCTGACGTCGGTCAGGGCGCATTAGACTGACGTCAGTACGTCAGGGTACTAATGCGCATGACCGACGTCATATCCTCAGTCTTTTTTGCCGCATGGTCCGATGCAGAAGCAATTTTGCGAGTGCAGGTTGGCGTTCTGAAATATTTCCGAAACCGGAGTTTCAGACCGAAACAGAGTTGGCTAAGTACCCGTTGGGGAACATTTTGGTTTTTTTTCTTGCCTCAGTATTTAACCGGATGTCAGAAAAAGTGAATAACTGTATTTCTTGTGGGAAACAGATACCTCATAGGGATTACCATACCTTGTGTATACCTTGTTTAGGGCCTGAGCACGACGTTGTTGGTTGCCGCTCTTGTGCTAGGTTTAACAAACGCACTATTAAGAGGAGGTTAGACTGTGCCAGGTTAGTGTTTGGGAAGCGTTGCAATTATAAAATGCCGTCGGATGCTCCGACGCCCGCTTCGTCCAAGAAGCGCAAGGACAAAATAGCGAAGCCTAGGGTTGATGAACCGGCAGTCCCGGACGTCGGTTCTTTAGAAGGCTCAGTGGAGCCAGAGGTTTTGCCAGGAGTTTCCATGGAGTCTCAGGCAGAAACTTTACTGTTACAGGATGTGCCTCCTCAGGAGGTAGGCCAGGCTGAGGGGGCTTCTCAGGTAACTGTTCTTCCCTCTCTTCCCAAGGTAGTTAGAGCCTCTCCTTCTGTTGCCAAAACTTCTTTGAGGGGTAGGCCTAGTTCAGCTTCAGTGGGGGCTTCTCCTAGCATTTCGGGTTCTGTACCTAAGAAACATATGCTTAAAATGGCAGAAGATTTGATTACTATGATTAGAGGTTCTATGCCCCGCCTGATAAGAGGCCTAGGGTGGAACCGAGTTTGATAGTTTTGAACAGTGTTCAGAGGCTTCAGAGTCTTCTGGAAGACTTGCAGGAGTATCCTACTTATTCTGATTCTGATGTGGATGATTCCACTCCTACAGCTTCTCCTCCTGAGGATTTCTCATTTTCAGAGACTCTGCATTCCATGAGGGAGCACTTTAAATGGGAAGGCCAGGATTACTCTGATTCCAGGAAAAGGCTTAGGGAATTCTTGTTTTACCCCAGCATAGGCCCTTAGCTATTCCTCCTGTGTTGAATGTGGTGGAAGATGTTTTGCAGAGGCTTCCTAAACCCAGACTCTTTGCCTCCTGCTCCTGTTAAGCCTGATAGGTATTATAGGGTGCCCGAAGCTCATAAGTATTTGTTTAAGAGTCCTAGGGCGACCCAGAAACTATTTCTCAAGGGCCTAAAGGTGTTAAAGCTTCTGTGATTAAAAATCCTGTTCCCACTGATAAAGAGGCAAGGGCTTTGGATAGGTGGGGAAAGAAAGTGTATACTTCTTCCACTCTAGCCATGAGAGCATTGAATTGTCAGTTTCACATGCTAAAATATCAGAATTATCTCCTTTCACAATTAAAATCTAAGGTGGATGCTTTGGCGGAAGGTATTGAGTGTAAAGAATTGCTGGATTTGGTTCATGTGTCTGAACAAGTGGGTAAGCATTCTTTGCAATGTGGTTTTGATGCTGTACAGGCCTCCTCGAGGGTGGCTGCTACTAGTTCTGTTCTTCGCAGGCATGCCTGGTTGAAGGATCAGAATTTAGCTGAGCATGTTAAGACAAGGATTTTGAATGCTCCTTTACAGTCTGATGTGTTGTTTGGATCGCCTGTGGAAGCAGTTTTAAAGAAAATGGAGGACAAAGCTAAGTCTATGCAAACTGTTAAAGATTTTTTGCAGGTGCAGCCACCGAAGTTTAGTAGAAATTGGCCTGCTAAGGGGTGGACATATCCTGCTTATGATTCCCAGTCTAGGGGTAGGTCTAGGCGTGGTAGGGGCAGGGCTCAGGGTTCTTTTAGGCCTAGAACAGGGAGTTCACCTGCTCAGACTTCTGGTGAGGGCAGGGGTCAGTCCTTTCGTAAACAGACCCAATGACCTGTCTTTTCAGCTGCCAGTAGATTCTCGCCTGGCAGCTCCTTTGGGAGGAAGACTGTCTCTTTTCAAAGAAAATTGGGATTTAATTACTCAAGACAAATGGGTGTTGGATATCATTCACCACGGTTACAGATTTTATTTCCATACAATGTCCCCTTTCAAAGGCATGCCAGACGTTCCTCCTCCACAAAGAAAAGAGGCTCACAAGCAAGTTTCTCAGTTACTCCAGATGGGGACCATTCAGCCAGTCCCTGTATCAGAAAGGGGCCTAGGATTTTATTCTCGCCTGTTCCTAGTACCAAAGAAGGGGAACACGTGGAGACCAATTTTGGATTTATCTCTCCTCAACACTTTTCTGGACATTCCCAAGTTCAAGATGTTGACGTTACAACAGCTTTTACCTCTGCTGGGCAAAGATCACTGGATGGTAACTTTAGATCTCAAGGAAGCTTACCTTCATGTGCCTATAAGGCTAAGTTGCAGGAAGTATCTGCGGTTTCGAGCTGGAAATTCTCATTATCAGTTCTCTGCATTGCCCTTTGGCTTATCTACTGCACCCAGAGTATTCACAAAGGTTCTAGCTCCAGTGATAGCTTACTTCAGGCTTCAAGGAATTCAAATCTATCCTTACTTGGACGACTGCCTGATTCTGGCTCAAGAAAAGGAAGACCTTCTACAGCATCTGGAATATGTCTTAGCAGTGCTAAGATGCCTAGGGTATTCTGTGAACGAAATAAAGTCCAGTCTAGTACCCTCTCAAGACATGTGCTTTCTGGGTGTGAGACTGAATACAGCAGCCCAGATGGCCTTTTTAACCCCGGACAAACAAAAGAGTCTATCACTTTACTTCCATCAACTATCTCATCAGTCCGTGCTGACTGCAAGGACAGTCCTTCAAGCATTAGGGTTCATGGCATCTTGTATTCTGGTGCTTCCCAATGCCAAACTGCATATGAGGAAGCTACAATGGTATCTCAAAATGTATGGACACAGCACTGCCAGGATTTGGACACTGTCATTCAAATAATACCTTGCCTTCAAAAAGAATTTTTGTGGTGGGCTCAGGAATGTCACCTAAACAAGGGACTCTCTGTGACCCGGCCAGAGGCGAGTCAGATTTTAACGACAGATGCCTCGGACATTGCTTGGGAGCTCATCTAAATGGAAAGTGGATACAAGACAAGTGGCCTGCCAGACTACAGCATCTACATATCAACATAAAGGAGATGTTAGCAGTCCAGTTTGCATTAATGGCTTTCAAGGAGTTACTTCTTCCAGGGCAGGTGTTGATTCTAACAGACAACACAACTGTCATGTGGTACATCAACAAGCAAGGGGAACACATTCTTATCCTCTATGCAGGCAAGCAATGATTTTATGGGAGACTGCGCTAAGCTTGCAACTAACTCTTCAGGCAAGGTTTCTGCGGAGCACAGAACTCCTTAGCAGATGTGTTAAGCAGACAAATCATGGATCCCCACAGTGGAAACTGGATCTTCATGTATTTCAAAAATTGACAGTGTCATGGGGAACTCCAGACATAGATCTGTTCGCTTCTCCACTAAACCACCAGCTGCCACAGTATTGCACAAAGGGGTTTCATCACACAGCTTGGAAAGTGGATGCTCTGTCTTTCAGTTGGAAAAACCTTCATGTGTATGCCTTTCCTCCTCTGCCTCTTCTTCCAAAGGTACTATTAAAGGTCAGACAAGACAGGCCAAGGATGATTTTGATAGCTCCAGATTGGCCTCGGCAACACTGGTACCCACTACTACCGAGTCTGGTAAGGAAGCCTCCATGGCCTTTACCTCTGATTCCTCATCTGTTATCTCAGAAGGATGGTCATCTGCTCAATGTCAAGCTTCACTCTCTTCATCTAACAGCCTGGCATATTCTGTGTTGAAACACAGCAGGTCTCAACTTCCTCAACAAGTTTTAAATGTGATTATGGAAGCTAGAAAACCTAGTACAAGGAAAGTGTCAGAAAAATGGAAGAGATTTTTATTTTGGAGTACAGCAAAGAATGTGCAGGTTTCTGAGCCTAATTTGAGTGTGGCTCTTCAATACCTTACTGAGTTATTGGACAAAGGTTTGTCCTTCTCTTCCATTAAGATTCATGCTGCAGCAATTTCAGCTCATTATGATTGTGACCCACCATTGTTTTCGCATCCTTTGTTCAAGCAGTTTCTTAGAGGGGCAAAGAATATAAGACCCCCACGAGCTCCTACTCCTGCTTGGGATCTCAATTTTGTGTTGGAAAAACTTACTCTACAACCTTTTGAGCCTGCGGCTACTGCTGAATTGAAATATTTGTCATGGAAGACTGCTTTTCTGTTGGCTATTACTTCTGCAAGAAGGGTGTCTGAGTTGCAGGCCCTTATGGCAGTAGAGCCATTTTGATTTTCCATAAGGATAGGGTATCATTACGTACTAATCCTTCCTTTATGCCTAAGGTGGTTTCTAGTGTGGCTTTAAACCAAGCTATTCATTTGCCTACTTTTTATGCAGACCCCCAAAATAAAGGGGAAAAGATTTTGCACACTTTAGATGTACACAGGCAATTGCGTTATTATTTAAGCAGGACTAAGGATTTCAGGCAGTCTCAGCAGTTGTTTGTTTCTTTTGCTTTGAGTTCGCAGGGCAAGCCTGTGTCAAAACAAACTATTTCTAGGTGGATTGGCTTTTGCATTGCATTTTGTTATTCCCATCATGGCAAGGAGATTCCAGCTGGGATTAGGCCTCATTCCACTAGGGCTACTGCCACTTCAACAGCATTTCTAAGGGGTGGCAACTAAGGATATTTTGGAAGCAGCTACTTGGAGTTCAGTGCATACTTTCTCTAAGCATTATCACCTTCCTATCTACTCTAAGTCTAGGGCTGGTTTTGCCACAGCTGTTTTGCAAGGCATGTTGTCAGCTCCTGCTTCTCTATGATTTGCCAGCCTCCCTTACCTCTGCTTTGGGATTCTACCCAATAGTAAGGACTGCCGCACTGGGGAACGAAGAACGTAGTACAGTGTTGTACCTACCATAAATGTAGATGTTCGAGGATCCCCATTGCTGCAGTCAACCCTCCCTCCTTCCCTCTGTGTTTAGGGGTGGTTGTGTAGGTGAGGTTACATGCTTATATTTTTTGTATATATTCTTGTATATATTGTACATTTTTTTTGGTGCAGGTATTTTGGGCCTTGTCTTTTTAGGGTCTTCTGACATCTGGGGCAAGAAAAGACTGAGGATATGACGTCGGTCATGCGCATTAGTACCCTGACGTACTGACGTCAGTCTAATGCGCCCTGACCGACGTCAGCCTTATACTCTGGTATTCGGGCCGACTGGATGCGGACTATACCCAATAGTAAGGACTGCAGCAATGGGGATCCTCGAACATCTACATTTATGGTAGGTACAAAACTGTACTTTTCTACAATTCACTTGTACAATTTCTAGTGAATGTATTCACTATTTGGATGTTGTTATGGCTAGTGATAGAATAGAACATCGTTTTACTTCTAGTAAACATCGCAAAGAGACATTTTCAAATTCCTACTTACACTTCTCTGTCAGTCATGCTTTTCATCAAAAGAGGGGTATTATTAAAGGGCAAATGGTAAGTGCAGCACAAATAACGTCTAATTATGATAACTTTATGCAGGAACTCAATTGTATTTCTCAAATGTTTGTTAAAATGGGTTACCCTATTAAGTTATTGACAAAGTAAGAATGAGATTTTTGCAGGGTAGGAGTGTCAAATGTAAACCTGTTTTGGGGTTTGATCTGGCCACCCTTCTGGTAGCTGGAAATAATCCTAATTATAATTTTATTTCTTATATGACTGTGATGGTATACAATCATAGTAACAACTTTAAAGACATTGAGGAGATTATCGAATGCTATTGGGAAATGTTAAAACACTCCCTGGAATTTGGGGAGACAGTTCATGCGCAACCCATATTTGCTTATAAGAGAAAATGAAATGTTAAGGAGTTATTGGAAAGACCACCAGATAATGACATTAAGACTTTTAGTGCTGCAGGCATTGGCTTTGAGTGGAAGAGAGCATAGGGCACACACCAATGTGTTATCTGTAACCAGAGCTCTTACATTTTGGAAGGCAGTACCTTTTATTTAAAAGCAAGAGAGATGTTATTAACTTCTTATGGGTATTTCAGCTGTAATAGGAAGGGGTTTATTTAGCTAGCATTTTGTGGTGGAAAAATGGAATGCATGATTAGAAAAAGATTATATGAACATAATTATGTTATTATGCATCTTGTGGAGACTAATACTTTATATAAGTGTACAAAAAATTGTGAGGCATGAGTTTTATTTATTTATTTTTTTGTGTTGGAACAGGTTTCTTTAAACCTGAGGGGTGGTCCATGGGAAACTTTAATTGAATACCAGGAGCTTTTTTGGCAGCTAAAGCTGGATGCTAATACCATACTAGTAAGATCAGTAATATTGTATGGAGTTTGTTTTTAGTATCAGTGTTCATTTAGGATTTTTTGTAATGGCTTGTTTGCCTGGTCAGGGGGGCATATTGGTTGATTGCACACTGCCAGTCCTGCCCACTTTGTTATTTAAGTAATTTGAGAATGTTCTATTTTATTCTGATGAACTTTGATTTGGAGAGATGAAAGCGCTCTTTAAAATATCTACTTAAGATATATTGGTTTGGTCCTTGGCATGTTTCTTTTGCTTGGTTCCAAAGGAAATGACCACAAGGTTCCTCACGGATTGGATATGCTCGCACAAGCCAGGGGGAGTTTGATGCACCTCATTATCAATCAACTTCAGCTGACTGCTTGGATGATTCAATTTTGGCACTTTTTTCACATTGACATGCAGCAGGTATTAAAGAAGGCAAGTGAGCCTGCTTTAGTAAGTGGAAGCATTTTTCTAGTCTGTGCCTAACCAATAACAAGGGTCCCATCAGAGGTTTGTATAACTTCATTGAATATACATATCATTGAATGGCATTTCATTCGAAATATTGTTCATCGAACCCCACACCCCGTACTAATTATATATACCAACTCCAAGATCACACTACAGTGGGGAAAGGGCAAATTTCCTTATCTCCACTGTAATACGATCTCAGTCAGAATGGTTAGACAAACGGCATGTTCAATAAAATGGTGTCCGAAATGCCGTTCGATGATGTAATTTTCGATTAAGTAATATGGACCTGCCCATCAGAGATTTTCTACCACTGGTGCTCAAATATTCGTGTAGATTACTTTCCTCTGTCTTTGCTTAATTATTTATTTTTATTATTTATTTTATCTGTATTTGTTTACTGGGAAATTCTGACTGGGCAGTAACCCATCTCTGCAGATTCCCTTGGTGAAAAGCTCCAGTAGATTACATTCAGTTTTTTACAATGTATAGAAGATATAGTAAATTACAATTTTTACAGGTCTGTCACAAGCACAGTTGAATATTTTAGCTAAAGGCAGAGTGTTTAAAGAGTAGTTTGGGCTGTCCAGGTGGAGGTGCGTGACCAATGCCAGTTGTTAAGATATTGTTTTAGTTAAGATTTGAAAGTTGGTGGCTTCTGTATTTGTCTGATTTTTATGGGATAGAGTTCCAGAATTCTGAGAGGTAGTTAGAGTATAGAGAGTTACCAGTAATAATTAGTGGATTTGATTGTAAGTATAAGGGATTTTTTGATGGATCTTGGAACTCTGGTACAAGAGTAGTATTTTAGGTTGTTCTGGAGCATAAACAAGCTTATGAGCTATGACTAATTTGGAGTATGAGAAGTAGTGGGGTAGTTCAAGCTATTGTAATTCTTTTACAGTGGTGAGATTTATTTGATACGTTTGTGAAAAACTTAGCAATTTTATTGTAGCAAATCTCAAGTTCATGTTTATCCATTTTGTTTAAGTTAATGAGAATTAGTGATTCATTGAGTATAGCTGGGAGTAAGTAAGTTTTGGCTTCAGATTGCAGACCAGAATCAGAGAGGTATGGTTTGACTCTGTAAAGGTAGCCTAGTTAAATGTGAGGTTTTTGATGGATTGTAGTTTAGTTTTTCATTAGCTTCGTCTGGGTGACTATTTTTAGTTTTTGTGTTGTTGGAGGAGTAGATGTGAAATTAGTGTTTTTGTTCTGTGAGTGTTTTAGGTGTAAAGAGCATCATTTTTTTTATTTGGGTTCAGGAGGAATTGAGAGTTGTTTAGCCAGGATTCTAGTGCTGAGAAGGAGAGTTGTGTTATTTCTTGAAGCTTGGAGAAGGATTAACAGATGAGTGAAGAATGGTCTGCATATTAGACAATAGATGCCAAGGTTGTTTCATTGAGTTTATTTTTGAATATGTTGAAGAGAAATGAACTAGATGTTGATCCTTGGAGGACACCTGCTGTAACTAGGAAAGTTAAAGAGAGGTCTTGTTGCCATTTTATGACTCATTGTCTGTTAGTTAGATAGCTTTGGCACCAGGACAGGGATGAATGTCCAAGACCGAAACTGGAAAGTACGGACAGTTTTTTTTGTGATGGGAAACTCTGTCAAAGACTTTAGATGGGCAAACTAGTAGCATCCCTATTTATTGATCTTTGCTCCTATTTTGATTGATTATATTGCAGAAATTGATGAGGGCGGCAGTGGTATATTGCCCAGGGTGGAAGCTATGTTGAGTTTTGGAAAGTAAGTTATTGCTTCTCAGGTGGAGTTGCCTATGTATGCATTTTTCTAATATTTTGGCTATGGGTGATAGGATGGATGCTGCTCAGGAGTTTGAGAATTCAGTTGAGGTTTTTATAGTGGTGTGACATAAGACATTTTCCACAGGCTGGGTACTAGATTTTCTGTTATGGATCTGTTAAAATTAAGATGGGGAGTGCCAAGATGTATGCTGCTAGTTTTATGTACTCAGCAGGTAGGTTATCAGCTGCTAAGTTAGAGGGTTTGAGTTGATATAGTAGTTTTTGTATTATGGAGGTTTGGACAGTTTTAAATGTACAACCATCACTGTTTGAGTTTAGTGGGGCTATGTTATAGATGGTGTTGTGTGCATTATTTTTGGTTAGTGACCGAATAGAATTTGTGAAGTGTGATTTAAATTTTGTTTGCTATACTGTCATCAGAGGAACTAGAGATTGCATGGAAGTTTGACGTGGATAGAAAAGTTTTTTGATTGATGACCATAATAGTTTGGAGTTATTGTGGCCAAATGCAATGGGACTTTTTATCATATTTGGTTTGTATTTTGGCTAGGCTTCTTGGGGTTCTTAGTTTTATTTGTATGCCATTGTTTCCATGCTTTGTCTCTGCGTTTAAGTAGCTGCTAAGTTTCTTTTGTTATCCATGGTGCTAGTATTGATTTTATTCTGCTGCAATGGAAAGATGTGATTTAATTCAAGATGTTTATGAAGGTTTTGTTAAAGTAAGAGACTGCATCATCTAAGGGCAATGTTTGTAGTTTATTCTAGTTATAGAGTCTGAGTGAGATGATGAAGGCATCCTTGTTAAAGTTTGACAGGTTTCCCAGAGACTCCCCATCTGTGGAATAGACTCCCTCTCCATGTCAAGCAGAGTACCTCTCTAGCCCTTTTTAAGGGGAACCTGGATGACTGGATGGGAAACAGAAAATATACCACTGGGATCCCACCTGTGTCCCTGCTGGACACGGGGAAACAGGTGCTGACTTTGAGGGAACATGGGCAAAAGTCTTGGCTAGGCTTATAAGGGCCTCTGGGCCAATAACCTAGTATCATCCTATGAACCTATAATGCTTTCTGGAAGTGTAACTGCTAAATTTAGAACAGAGGGTTTGTTAATTAAGATCCAGTCCAATATAGAGTGTTTTCTTATCTGTTCTTGTTGTGGACTGTATAAGTTAGGCAAGGCTGAATAGATTCAGGGAGCAAGAGGGGGCTGTTGAGTTACAGGATTGCTTGTCAGTGTTGAGGCCACTCATTGTTAAGGCTTCCTGATGTACATTTTGTGATAGCCACTGGAAAATACATTCCACTGTTGAGATGTTGTTTCTAGGTGGAAGGTAGATTCCTATAATGTTATAGATTTTTTTTTGGTTAAGTACAAGTTGAGTGGTGAATGTGTTTATCATTGTTAAATGAGGTAATATTTGGAGTGCTTGCTGTGGGAGTTCCCAGTCTGATCCTGACCTTTCCCCAGAATCTCTTATGAGGCAGGGTCTTAGAGAACAGACTTGTAAAGGAAGACACTTAGACTCATCTCTGGAGTCAGTCACTGAAGACACAGACTTTGATGTGGGTGAAGGGTTCCCATAATTCCCTCTGGAAGACATCACCTTTGATGTCATTCTTGAATTGATGATGCAACGAGGGGTTGGTCCACTGACACACCATCTCCTGAGGAGTCTGTGTTCCTCAATGCTTTTGGGACTGGATCTTCTACCTCTTAAGTGGTACTGTCTGCTGCTGATCTTATAGACATAGTAGTGCAGCAGTTGTGGAAAGATGCTGATGTGATGGAACTGATACAGTGGAAACCAGACAAGGTTTTAGTTGTCCCCAAGAACAAGATATAGTGGAGCAAGGGTCCCTCAGTTGATGCCATGTTTGTTGCTGCAGCTACTAAAAAAGAGCTCTCTGAGGAGAGTACATCTGTCCATCACCCTAATAAAGAGTCCAGGGCTTTGGACATGTTCAGGAAACAGACATATTTTACTGAGTCTTTTGCACTTTGAATGCTGAACTACCTTGCCCATATGACAAGATTTCAGTGGGACTTGACAAATAAACTGACCAAGTCCCTCTCAGGTAACATACTGGCAGATATCCAGAAGTCAGTGGAGTCCCAGTTGTCCACCCTACAGTCTATATCCAACATATACATGCATCTGCTGGCTAACGCAGCTGATGGTATGAGTGGAGCACCAGGCACTGATATCACCATCCACCATCATACCCGGATGCACTTATGTAACTTTACAAAAGTCTTTAGAACATCTTTCTTTAACGCTTCCTTTGATGGATTGACTCTTCAGAGAGAAGATGAGAGAGACACCCCAGGAGAGAGAGCAGTAAGGCAATACCCTGTCTGCTATGGGACTTCCTTTTCTAAGAACCAAAGGGAGTAGAAGATGTGGTTTCAGAAATCCCAGGGTTTTAGCCAAGATTGTCCTGTGGACAATCTTGTCCTCCAGTCTAGCTTCATTGGAGGTCACACTAGAGACAGAGGTGGACTGCAGTGTTAAGGATGTTGTGTTCCCTTTACTAAGAAACCCTATCAGCTGTCCTGAAGGGTTGCCCTACTGCCTCACTGTAGAGGTATTCGGGGGGGGGTGCTTATCCCTGCACCCTCAAATATGGCAAGCCATCACACAAGAAACATGGATGCTAAGGATAATAACCAGAACCTGCACTATTTCCTTTGTTTCCCCTCCACAGAAAGAATAAAGAATTTCCAATGTATCACCCACTCAGAAAGAATCTGCAGCAGCAAAAATAAAAAAGCTGCTAAAAAAAGTCATCCAGTATGGCACCCCCATACCAGTTAGGATCTGCAGTCTATTCCAGGTCCTTTTTAGTTTCAAAGAAAACAGGGGTCCTCAGGCCAATCTTGGATCAAAGTCACCTCAGTCAGTTTGTGAAACACACAAAGTTCAGGATAGTCATGACTAGGTCCATTCTGCCCCTTCTGAGGAAGAATGACTGGATGTGCTGAATAGATCTCCAAGATGCCTTTTAGCATATCAAGATAGAGAAGCAGTCCAGGAGATTTCTCCATTTCCATCTGGGAGCCAATCATTTTCATTTCAGGGCACTGCACTTTGTTGTTTTACCACAGCCCACCGGGTGTTCACCAAATGCTTGGCAGTGGTAGCAGCATATTGCAGGCTGCAGGTGTTCTGGGCGTTGCCGTATTTAGACTATTGGCTCCTTACTGCAGCAGGCAGTGATCTGTTGGTTCCGCACAAGGACATCTTGCCCCCCTACTTGTGGGACAAGGTGATTACAGTCAATCATGCAAAGAGTCTGCTAACCCTGACATCACATTCCTGCAACCCAGGGTATCTTTCCAGCATCAAGTAGATTATCAGGTTCTTCAACACCCATCCCTCTTGTAAGACTTATTCTCAGGCTGCTGGGCTTAATGACTTTGTCAATCACACTGGTTCTCCTAGCAAGATATTATATAAGAGGTCTTCAATGGACCCTGTTTAAGTGGTCCCTGATGTCTCAACCACTATATATATATATATATATATATATATATATATATATATATATATACATATACATACATACAGATCACACCAATTTGCAGTAATCACATCAGTTGGTGGCTGATCTCTCCAGTGGTCTCACATGGTCAGCTGTTCTCCCCTTTATCTCCAGTAGCAATGGTAACCATGGACACTTCCCTTCTGGGTTGGGGGTATGTTTTTGAAGGGAAAATGGTTCATGTTTCTTGGTCACTGACTGAGCAAGTCTTCCCATTAGTATCTTGAAGATGATAGCAGTCCCCATAACATTGCAGGCCTTTCAGGATTCCCTTCCTGAGGGTGTGATATTCCTCCAGACTGACAGTATGATGGTAGTCTGGTATATCAACAATCGGGGGAAACCTGGTCATATCCACTTTGCTGGGAAGCCATGAATGTGCGGCAGTGGGTGATGTGTTCCCGTCACTATCTCATTGCAATGCACATTATAGAGACTTCCATTGTTCTGGTGGACAAATTGAGCAGACCCATTCTTCTTCCTCACGCGTGGTCCCTCAGTCGGACAGTGGCAACGTGAATTTTCAGTCACTGGGGCCAGTTTTTCCTGCTGTTTTTTTTTTTTTTTGCTATGTACCTAAGCAACTTTGCAATAATCCCTCCACATGATCAATTGCTGAAGGACGGTCTAGTCCACAGTTTGCCCCTGGGTCATATTTATGCCTTGCCTCCCACTCCCCTTATTATGAAATTTCTTCAGAAGGTGCAGGGCCAGAGTAATTCTCATCATCCCCTTTTGGCCCTTGCAAATTTGTGTCCGCTTTCTCTGGCTTCATCTAGTACAACTGCCTCGGGTGTTGGGTCATGGTTCAGGTCTTCTGAATCATCCCTGCAGTCAGCCTTACCCAGATCTGAAAATCCGAAGATCAACCACATGGATCCTCCAATTCTAACAATGGCCAGAGATGGCAAATTTTCCTCTCCTCTCCAGTGATCTACATTTTATCTCCCCCACAAATTCCAAATATTAGAAAAGTTAATCTCAACAAATGGAGAGACTTAACCATATCGGCCTCTTCCAGAGGAATCGACTCTTTTTTTAGCCCCTTTACTATGGACTTCTTATCAGATTATTTCAAGAAAGATCTAGCTTCTCAACCATCAAGGTACAGTTAGTAGCCATTTCCAGTTTACATACTAGGCAAAATAATACTGCTATTTCTTCCCAAAAGATTTCAAAAGCTTTTCTGAAGGGAGTCTTCCTTTTAAAACCCCTACTAGGAATACGTTTTCCCTTTGGGACATTGCTATCACACTTCAAACTTGAACTCCATCTCTGTTTGAGATTGCCACTACAGTAGATTTAAAATATCTTTCTTGGAAGACTCTATTTCTGTTAGCTGCTATTTTGGCTAGAAGAATTTCAGAATTACAAGCATTATCCTG
Source organism: Protopterus annectens (assembly GCF_019279795.1). Taxonomy (NCBI): domain Eukaryota; kingdom Metazoa; phylum Chordata; order Ceratodontiformes; family Protopteridae; genus Protopterus; species Protopterus annectens. The sequence continues at coordinate 267,372,900 of NC_056738.1, forward strand.
TAAACTACCACATATGGTCTTCATAAGAAAAAAGTATCGTTGAGAGCAAATCCCAGTTTTCTTCCAAAGATGGCATTTGAAATGAACCTCAATCGACTATCAGTCTACCAGTTTTCTTCCCAAAATTCTCCAACAAAGAGTATGCTCTACATTTACTAGATGTTTATCAACAACTCAAATTTTATTTACACAGGGCTAAGGATATTAGACAATCTGATCAGCCTTTTATTGCTATCTGTAATGTGAAAGTTAGTTAAAGCATATTGAAAGTCACTTTATCTAGATGGCCTTCTAATTGTATAATGTTTTTATACAAAAAGCTGGTACTGTCTTTACCTAACAAACTAAAGGCTTATTCTACAAGGACAGTAGCTACTTCAACTGCCTTTAAGGGCAATTCCTATTGATGAGATTTGTGCTGCAGCTATTTGGTCTACTGTTCACTGGTCTGTATCAGAACATCGAATGATTAAAGTCACGAATGCCCTAAAGAGCGAAAATGCCGAACCTCAAACTCCTTATTGTGGGGAGCTGCACACCCCCTGCTACATATATATTGCGAGATCGCACTACAGTGAGGAAAGGGCAAATATTCCGATCTTCACTGTACTGCGGTCTCAAAAAAAGCACTTTGAGGTCCGGCATTTTCACGATTTTAATCATTCAATGTTCTGATATAGACCCACTGTTCACACCTTTGTGTGTCACTACAAGCTGAATGTACAGTCCAGACCTCTCACAACCTTTGGTTCCATCATTTGTGGGAAAATCCTTCCTTGATACCACCCAGGTATTTTGGTAGCTTGGGAATCTGTCCTAAAGGTTTAACTGGACAAAAACAAACAACAAAAGGTGCGAACATTATGTATGTACCATAATCCTAGATCTGTGTTGTCTTGTTTTCCTCTGGTTCAACATCCCTCTGTCCGTCCCCAACCTAAATTGTCCCATTTTTGCTCCTCTTGAATGATTGGACCTGATCAGGGACCTTGTCCTTGGGCAGCATGGTAATTGTTGTTCCTCATTCTCCTGTCATCTTTCCTGTTCATCTTGTAGGCAAGCCTGTGTATGTCTGGTTGTCAGATAATGTATCTGTTTTAGGAGCAGGCAAAATTGATCTGTGGTACTATGGGAAATGAGAGTGATTTATGGGTGGGGGACCTGTCAGAGCTCTCATTCTGTCATATCCGATAACTCAAAAGTTGAACTAAAAAAAACAGACAACATGAATACGTACATAGCTTTTGTTTATCCACCATTATACCTGGTTTATGCTCACCCTCTTTGTTGAAGACATGAAGATAACTTGTGCAACTGCTCCTTCATCCATGGGATCCAGTTATTCTCTACAGAAACTGACGGACTTTTTAAGAGGCTGATGAAGAAGACAACCTAGAGTATTTCCGCATCATCCTTCTGTGTTATCACAGCAGGCAGTGACTTTGTTCGTGACATAGCAGACCCAACAATGACAGCAGCAGCAGCATTCTTAAGAAATCAAGGAGTTAGATAACTGTCATCCAAAAGAGAGGAGTTGTAAGCATTAGCAGTCAGTTATATGTTTATTAGGCTTTTTCATGTTCTGTCTTACTGACTGTCAATGTTGCCAGTAGATGTGATGGGGGGAAAGCCAAACAGATCTACAAATAGCACCAACTCTGTGAAGATGATGGTTCAAAGAATTTGTGTTGATAACCATGCAGTAGAATTTTCCTCTCACTGACTTCAGCAGTCTCAAGTACTTTACATTTCCAAAAGCAAGAGACGTGTTTGTTGGTGCTGCACACAAAAGCAGTCCTGTCAGACAAAGCAAGTAAAAGAAAAATGTCTGGCTCCTGCATTTACTTCATACAAAGGAAAGACTAAGAACATCAGACCTGTCATGCAGTTAAGTATTTAAGCAATAACCGATGACGTGGTATGGTATATTAAAGATTTACCCACGGTTGGTGTGGTTTAATCATGAGGGCATAGCCCGAGTGATTAAACAAAGACAACCGTGAGTAAATCTTCAATATACCAGAACCACGGAGTCAGTTATTGCTATTATACAATGACATTATTTAAGAAAAAAAAATATTTACTTTTCTTAAATAATGTCTTTGTATAACGGCGGATTGCTGTTCTTCCGCTGGTTGTGGTATACTGCATCTGCGTTTTGATGTACTGCGCATGCATATGGGACTTGCATTTCCACGCATACCCAGTACATCAAGGCTTTAAAATGGAAGCAATGGAGAAAAAATCTCTTTTGCTCCGTTTTCTGTCTTTTTTTTCTTTTTTATTAAAAAAAAAAAAAAAAAAAAAAAAAAAAGGTTTTGGGGCAGTTTATACCAACGGAAAAAAGTCCAGGCGACCGGACCTTTCTCCGTTGGTATATTGTGGGATTTAAAACTGGCACGCTGGTTGGGGTGGCCAATCAGTGTGCATGTTTTTGAACATTAATAGGGAGACATTGTATAATTTTAATGAGTCCATTTTAAAGAAAAACTCTGCATGACCTTACACTGGTCTGTTGTACTACTCCTATTCTGTTGTACTACTACTTTGTGGCAGAGACTGGTTGTTTTTTTCTGATTGTGTGCCTACCTCCACACAAAAGAACAGAAATCCTATTTACTGAGGTTTAAACTTAAGAAAAAGTACTAGCCCTCATCATTTCAAAATATTGTCTTTGGCTTGTTATAATTGCCATGCATCTTTATAGTGTACCTGTTAGCAGCTGTAACACGTGTAAGGCATCAGAATTTTAAAAGTATTGTCTTTTCTAGACAAATGATCCCTATTGGTAGCATAATGAGTTTTGGTTATACTGTCAGCAAATAATACATAGATCATGTTTGCCAACGTATAGTGATAAGCTTGGGTAATATCTGAGCATGAATCATTAACATTTGTGTTGATCTTAGGATGCTTGTTAACTTGAATGCAGTTCCATGTCTTCTTGCCACAGCAGTGAGTTCTTTCATTCCAGAGCTGTATAGCCAAGTGCCATGGTGATCTTCAATAAAAGAGACTGTTTTAGAAATGCATCAGTGGATATTTCATATTCAGTGGATCTACCTGTTAAACAGTCTGGTTATCTTCCTCTGGACCTCAGTTGCATGTATGCAATCCCTAACATAATGAATATTTCCATGCAGTCTTGTCTTGGGGAAGGTTTTTTTTTTGTCCAGGAATTCCATTCGTTAGTCATTTCAAATGTATTACATTTTAGAATGGGTTGCCTCCCTCCATCTCCAAAGCAGGATAGAATTATCTGATGTAGAGTCCCACTTCTGCATTACTATACTGAAGCTGTGACTGATTTTCATTAGGGCAGTATTATTATTTTTTTTGGCCATTTTCTTCCCATGGCCATCATCTCCCCTGTGCCCCACCCCCATATTACTTGAGACCAAGGAGTGGGCATCACCCAGGCAACCATTACATTTTTTTCTTTATCCTTCCTCATGTTACACTTGTAGCAGCTCAGACAAGTTGGACTCCACAGTGTTGGACTCATTTACATGTGTTTACTTCTGTTTGTGTCTCCCATGGCTTCATCATGTGCAGTGGTTAGTGGGTGCCCTGCCTTGGCTATTTACATTGCTTAATGACAGAGCCAGCCTTTAGAATGTGTCATATGTGTGCAGCACATTGGTCTGCCTTCTTAGGATGGGTGAGCCTGATTCAGCCACTCAGTCTAACCCTGTGTGGACGGCTTCTAAGACTATCTGCGTCTCAGTCAGGCCTTTATTAATTGGTGCTGTAGAACCTGCTATAATAACATTTTATTATCAGTCTTCCTTGGAGCTTTATATAACTACGTTCAGACATTATATTGTTGCAGTGTCAGTGGCTCAACAGGTAGCACAATCACCTTTGGTGCTGTAAGACCAAGACTGTGTTCTATTCCCAGTCCAGGTGATTGGATTGCTGACATTGCAGTCCTGATTGTATATTATGTTTCAGATGAGATGCTAAACCAAGGCCCTGCCTGCTTGAGTTAGTGGTAGCTCAGATGGATGTGAAAGATCCCATAGCACCTGTCAAAAAGAGTAAGAGAATTTTGGAATTTCCTTGATGTCTGTGACAGATTTCCCTCAGTAATATAAATATCACCTTGGGTCACCCCTGAAAAGAGGCCAATAGCCTAACAAGAATTACCAGGTCAACACAGGATAAATAAATATTGATAGTGCTGTTTGTGTCAAGACTTGAAGTATGAGGCTTTTACAGAAAACTATGTGGTTTTTGGAGCGGGCTGGCTATCCAAGACTATCCCTAATGACGTGCTAGTTTTCTAGGGTTTAAAACACATTAATAAACCTTTTAAGTAAAGCCATTTTTTACACAACCTCCTTCATTTGACATCAGTGACTTGTTTGTCAAGAGACATAAAGTAACTTTGCAGAGTTTGAGGGCATTGATAGATTGATATAATCACAGCTCCAAACCCTTACATAATTCTAATTTTTTTCTTTCTGATCTCAAATATGTGGGGACAAATGCCTGATACAGTCTTTCAAGGTACTGCCTAATACATTCATTCAAACTGTCTCAGTATCCTACACTGTGTCTTCACTGCTACTGCCCCAGCACATATTTGTCAAAGCTTGCTAAGCGAGAATGAGATTGATTGATCAAGCACTGACAGGCACTGTTGCAAACTTTCTTCAGTCTGCATAACTTCAGTGGCTGCTTTTGCCCAAGGACTCAGTGAACCATTTGTTTGGTACCGTGCATCCAGATCTTAATTCCTCATTTAGATTGAACAGTGTCTTTTCTTTCATTAGTAGCTAGATCTCTGAACATATCGGCATATATGAAGCTTTTCTTTAAGTGCCCACCTCGGCAATCACTTTTGCCAAATGTATGTCAGATCTGTGTTGTAGTAGGTATAGTGGATCTGTTTCTGTTCTTTCTCAAAGACTAGATTTCCTTGTAAAGTCCCAACTTCATTTGCAGAGTTCATTGGTAGTACATTTGAGACAGTTTATCCATGTGCTGGTGCCCCCAGCACCCCAAGAAGGTATAATAGTAGAGACTGATTGGTTCACATATTAAATATTCTAAGTATTTAAATATACTACTTAAATATAACTTGTCCAGAATGAGGCTTTACAGACAGAACTGTCATCTGTTTGTTTCATTCACTGGGGGGCAAATAGGCCATGAAACAGCTCCACTCCAAGTTTTGAGCTGATTGTATTTCTTTAACAGGTGTCTGAATCTTAGGCTGAAAGTCCATTCCTTATTATCTGCATGTACAGTCTTTTTCTATCTTATATCCATTGATGATACATCTGTTCGCCTCTTTACAAAGCATTTTAAAATGGATGATTATTTAATAAATTGATAGTTTGCAGTATCACAGGAGAATGCATTTGGATGCATTCCTCTGCCCATTTGATGGGGTATATTACACTGTTTGGTAAGTTGTCCTACTTGATATAATCATGCTGCAGCAGTGTCTGGAGGTAAGATAGTACAGTTATATGAGGTATTCGGCATGACATGAGGTTTTAGGAACTCCTGTTATAGCAGGCATAGTTCCTTGTCACCTCCTCTCGGTGTTTTAAAATCCTGTTTTAAGAGTTCTGTTTATTCTGGATGAATAGTTTATACTTCCTGTCCATTCTGTTTCCAGGCCATCTGTAGAACACAAGTGATTGGCACCTTATCTGTTTTAAGTTGAAGAGAAGATGGGAGGAATATTACTACTAGATGTTGATGTCAGGGAGATTAGTCTCTGGATACATGTTAAAAGTCGAGGTATCCCATCTCCTGAAGAGGTATGCCTTTACAGTTATCGTACTGTAAGAGCACTGAATCATTTTCAGGGTACTGCATCACTCGATAATGAATCCATATCCTGTCAGTATCATACTTTTAAAACATAATCTATAAGATATACTGTAATGGTGAACACTTCACTTATCTATTTTTGTGGGAGTATGTAATAAATTATGTATAATTCTGTGTAAGCATATTTAAAGTACCTTACAGTTTTATAGCTAATGCTAATTCCAGTTAGATAAATGCACATAAGCATGACTTATTTGTAATAACAAAATCTCAGCCTGTTCTTTCTTTCTTGGTGTGTGAACTGATCTAAGGACCCTTTTCAGCTATGACCTAGGCCTGAAAGGCAGATGCAGTGCACATTTGATACACTCTACGTACAAATAAAAGTCAGATATAAGAATGTGTAGTTGAATTAATTGTTCTTAATAAAACACACATTTGCCACAGTCCATATATCAAAGTGTAGCTCAGATAAGTAAGAAAGTAATAGAAGTACACAAATCAGATATCAAAGTAATAGAAATGCAGGACTGTAAAATGCCCTTAGAAGTGGCTGTAATAGACATTCCATAAACAAAATGTGCAATACACAGTGACTATAATAAAATCATGATGCCTTTCATAACTAGAAATTTGTAAACTACCTGTAATGCTACTTAATTTTCCTTTCAATAGCACTGGTGGTGTGTGTTACCACGAGCAGGTGCCATTGAATAGTTTAAAGTTAATTTTGGAAGGAATGATTGGTGGTTTAGTTCTGTAACTGAAGTGTTACTGCTGGAAATTTTAAATGTGCACAAGGTATTTTATAGGAACAGCTGAAAAGCTGTCCAAAGGAAAAAAAAAACGTTTCAAGTATAGAGTCCTTCAGGCATTGTGTTTGATAATCCTCTGTTGCATGTACTTGATTATGTTGATTATCATCTTTTCATTTAAACTCCATTTTGAAGCGTAAGACATCTGTATCAATGGAATCCACACCACTTGCTTTACACCCACGGATTCATTTGTCATTTTCCATTGCAATTTCATGTGCACAAAATGATATAGCATGGGATGTTTACAGCACCCAAATCTGTTAGTTTCTTTGCCCTAGGACTTTGCCTGTTAATACACATATCATTTTTTAACTCCACTCTGCTTTGCCCCTCATTTCTTTTTCTTAACTCTTATTCAAGAATGCCAAAGACTGTAACCATCTATGGATGGAATACACTTAGAGGGAAAACGGTATCATTCCCTCTCCCAACATCATCTTGCTACACAGTACAGAGGCTAGGCAGGTAGTCTGAAAGTTTTATCTTAATGATCCATACAATACCAGTATAACACAGTGTCAAAATGTCTGCCTTTCTAATTCAAGCCTATAAGACTTTCCAAAGTTTGTGGTGCAGCATTTCTAACTAGAACATCAGAGCATTTCCCATCAGATCATCAAAGCATCTGAAAGATGCTTAATGGCATTAATAGATTTGTAGGAGATTACTTTTCTAACGGCTTAAGAGCCCTTACAAGCCTAGCCATTATTACCCAAATTTTACCTGATTTTCAGTCTTTAAGGGCTACAAGATGGCTTAGGTTTGTGTCTATGCCTTTGAGTATTTTACAGACTGCTCTTGTCCATAAGGAATATGGGCGCCACCCCAAGAGTGAATTTATGATTTCCATCCGTTGATCCAAACTGTGTTTTTTGGAGTTTCAGGGAAGGGCTCTGCTTTAATTGAATTGGAAGCCAGTTCCAGAGAAGGGGTAATCTCTGAGACATCTCTCTCTCTCTCTCTGTCTCTCTCTCCAGCATATTTTATTCATGCCACAGACCAGGTCACCCTCATGCAGCTTGTCTTGCAAATGTGTAACAGTTCCATTAGGGCTAGATTTGTGAGTGCCTTGTAGGTTAGGCATAGATCACCCCTTAGTAGTTGGTTGGAGACAGAGCAAAGGGATGGGGCTTTTAGTCTCTGCATAGAACATGTTAAACCCCATAGACTTTTTGTAAGGAACCTCACCTAAGTGTCATGTTTAATCAAAGAGTAGTGGAAGCTAGGTTAAGAAGGGAGGTGATGATTAGTGATCAGCAGTATGGTTTCATGCCAGGAAAGAGCACTACAGATGCAATGTTTGCTCTGAGTGTGTTGTTGGAGAAGTATGGAGAAGGTCAAAAGGAGTTGCATTGTGTCTTTGTGGATTTAGAGAAAGCATATGACAGGGTGCCTAGAGAGGAGTTGTGGTATTGTATGAGGAAGTCGGGAGTGTCAGAGAAGTATGTAAGAGTGGTACAAGATATGTACGAGGGTAGTGTGACAGCGGTTAGGTCTGCGGTGGGTGTGACGGATGCGTTTAAGGTGGAGATGGGATTACATCAAGGATCAGCTCTGAGCCCTTTCTTATTTGCAATGGTGATGGACAGGTTGACAGATGAGATCAGACAAGAGTCCCCGTGGACTTTGATGTTTGCAGATGATATTGTGATCTGTAGTGAGAGTAGGGAACAGGTGGAGGAGACCTTGGAGAGGTGGAGATATGCTCTAAAGAGAAGAGGATTGAAGGTCAGCAGGACTAAGACAGAATATATGTGTGTGAATGAGAGGAAGGATAGAGGAATGGTGAGGATGTGGGGTGTAGTGATGGCGAAGGTGAATGAGTTTAAGTACTTGGGATCAGCAGTTCAGAGTAATGGTGAGTGTGGAAGAGAGGTGAAGAAGAGAGTACAGGCAGGGTGGAGTGGATGGAGAAGAGTGTCAGGAATAATTTGTGACAGACGAGTACCAGTAAGAGTGAAAGGGAAGGTCTACAAGAGGGTAGTGAGACCAGCTATGTTATACGGGTTGGAGACAGTGGCATTGACAAAAAGGCAGGAGTCAGAGCTTGACGTGGCAGAGTTGAAGATGTTAAGATTTGCACTGGGTGTGATGAGGATGGACAGGATTAGGAATAAGTATATTAGAGGTCCAGCCCAGGTTGGAAGGTTTGTAGACAAAGATTACATTGGTTTGGACATGTGCTGAGGAGGGATGCAGAGTATATTGGGAAAAAGATGCTAAGGATGAAGCTGCCAGGTAACAGGAAAAGAGGAAGGCCTAAGAAAAGGTTTATGTATGTTGTGAGAGAGGATATGCAGGTGGTTGGTGTGACAGAGCAAGATGCAGAGGACAGGAGGAAATGGAAACAGTTGATCTGCTGTGGCGACCCCTAAAGGGAACAGCCGAAAGAAGAAGAAGAAGATATATATAGATAGATATACACACACACATCACAATAATTTCAGCATATTAGTTTTGGGAGATGGTGATCTTTCTTTTTTCTTAAAGACTACTTTTATACATTATTCTTGTTTCCTGTTGTCTTAAAGACTTGAATCCATTCTAATATTGATTTCAGTTTATTAATTGCAGGCAGTCTCAAATTTGAAAAAGTTACCATGTAACGACATGTTTCTGTCATGTAAAGATGACATGCTGAAGTCAGTAGCAGTTTTCAGTCTGATTTGCTTTTTGTTTGCCATAGTATTGCTACTGTTGTTCTGTTCACAAAGTGTAGTATGAATGCCTGTAGTCTGTGGTGTGTTACACTTTCTAGAACCATTCTAACTAGTAACTCTTGGGAGTTGATAACACATCAACAGTATCTTTGTTGTGTGTAGCATTCTTGCAAACATCAAGATTTTTGTGGTGTCAGAAAAGAAATACATTTGTGGAGATGTTGTAGTAAACTCATTTTTCAAAAGTCTGTGCTTACAAGGGCACAGTAGAAAATGACCCATCTGCAACCATCAGATGTTCTGTTCCTGCAAAACAATATAACTGAAAACTTAAAAGGATTGAAACTATGAATTGATTTATTTTTCACTGCGAGTGGAAAAGATGAAAAGCCTAGAAGGTACATTGTGTGACATTTCTGCATGGTACTGGGGAAAAATCCTTGAAATTATTTATCACTCTTACTTTCATGAAGTGGAGAAGGACGGCCGCAGTGGTGCAGCTGTTAGCTTTGCCGCCTCACAGCAAGAGGTTCTCTGGTTCGATCCTCTGCTGGGATGCCTTCTGTGCGGAGTCTGCATGTCCTCCCTGTGGCCGTGTGGGTTTCCTCCGGGTTCTCCGGTTTCCTCCCACATCCCAAAGACATGCTGTAGGTGGATTAGACACTCAAAATTGGCCCTAGGCGTGCATGTGTGTGCCTTCTGTGGAAGGTTAGGAACTGGGCTGGCAACTCGACACCGTAAAACTCCACTGCCAATCATGAGTGGACAGATGATCCACTGTGGCGACCCCTAACCGGGAAAAGCCGAAATAAGACTTTCATGAAGTGGAGAAATCAAAATACTAGCAGAGACATTCTGGAATTATTGTGATCTAGAAAGAACTTGTGACTTATTCAACATTTGTTCTTTATAAGGTCACACAGTCCTAACAAAGACTGTAAATGCTTATGTTACCGAGCTGAAATATTGAACAAAAACTGTGTATTTGGCAATTTGTATAATTCCGCTATGAAAAGTATGGCAGTTTGTGATATATAAAATCACATGAGAGTGATGCAGACCTGACCTTATCAAAATCTGAGAGTATATTCAGAGTGAGTGGAGTTACACATGTGCATTTAAAAGACTTAAGCAATATAATAGATTAAGGAAAATAAAATGTGAGTTCACTAAACACATAAAAATTAGAGTGAGAATGTACTATACTAATAGTAACAGTGAGAGTGAACAATGAGGCACACAAAATGTGTAGTGCAGTTTAAATTTAGACTTTATGCACTATGTGTGAATGAAGCATGAAAGGAGATACTGTGCTGCTTTTAATCAGAATTAAATTGTGGAATAAATAATCGTGTTTTCGGAGCTGAACAACTGAAAAGACAAGTGTTTTCCAAAGAATATGCATGAAAACAGTCTGCTGGTTATGGTCAAATATGAAGTTTGTTAAAAGTGATATGAGTTAATGAGCAAAACAGTGACTTTACAGGTGCAGGATGTTATCTTATGTCTGAAGATAATGTTGAAACATTGGACTTAAAAGGCACAGAAAAAGAGCAATGGGCATGTTAACATATGTAAGACTCCATATAATGTCACTGCATAAAGATCTGCTAAAATGAAAGCAAACAAATGATGCATGGTTTTGTTTCTAATTCTAGCACTTGAACCTTTTTGTTTAACATTTTAGGTAATTTGGCTTGTGAGAACTTGAAATAGTGAAATTAGTTTAGTGTGTAAACTCACAGAGTGAACTCAGGAGTGGTCACATAGTCACAAAGACATCACAAATACTTTACAGAGCCATAGTAATAATATCCTTCATAACAGCGTTGATTTTGCATTCAGAAATAGGGGTTTTGTCAGGAAAATATTCTATACAAATAAATCATAGTGCCATGACAATAATACATGCTGCAAAGTGGTACCAGTAGCAGTCTGGAATAAACTAGACAAGAAAGTGCCACCTGAACTGTTGAATTGCATAATGTTAGGGTTACTGTTGGAAATCATGATGGCATTGACATGTTATGTTGATTCAGAAGGATGAATAAAAATAAATAGGACCTTACCCATTGCTTACTGTTAAAGAAGTGCTTTTACCAGTGCCATAGCCAGAGTTTTTTTCAGGATTAGATATAAGCTCAAGTTTCTGGCAGATAACTTTAGATGGAGAAAGCTCCAGTTAGCATTAATGTAATATGCTACTAGGAATTCCTTTGGCTTCCATTTAGTATTTTAACAATATATGAGGTACTTCAAAAATCCACTGTATGGTAAAAGGTGTATTAAACATAATTCAGAAGCTTAGGTTGAGACAGACACAAGACAAGTATAACAACAAGAGATTAATGTCATAGCTGCATAAATTAGCACACCATGATTTCCAGTATAAATAAGATCAAATATGATACAAGTCTAAATACATAGATATTTTTAGGTCAGATGGACTGAAACCTGATGCAGAAAAATTCATAGTTATAGGACCAACTCTAGAGTCATAAGACAAGCAAGCATTGCAAATGTTTTTAGTAATGTTGCCTTATATTGCAGTGTGTGTACTTAATATGAGTGATATAAGTCTCCCTCTAAAAAGTACTTCAGAGTTAAATATAACCAGAGAATAGAGCTAGGACCAGGAACAGAGTATTGAAATGTAAATGAAACTAGTTATCGAAGTCTCAGTGCTAAAATATCATAGTGCTAAATATTTTGATGTGAATAAACCTGCTGCAGGGCTCTGTTTAAGGCGTTTTGAATGGATAATTCGAACTTTAGCTGGTTCCTGTTTTTCTCCTTTTAAGTAGCCATTGTTTGAACTGATTTGTGCTTGTTTGCACATCACACAGCATTGAGCAGTACTGCACAGAGGGATTGCCAGTTGCAGATGCCTGCTATCCACCCTCACACATATTACCTGAACCAGAGCTCCTCGGACCCAAACTTACTAATACCTACCCCTGCCGTATTCCCTCCTCAGCTGTTTTAACCATCCCAAGATTATTCCTGGGACCATGAACTGTCATTTCCCTCCTTTTCTCCTACCAGCCTGATTGACATGGGTTTACTGAGGCAGTGAAGCAACTGCCTCATGTAAACTGGCAACCCCCTACTTCTAAATCATTCCTGTACCATTTGTGAGAGATGCACCTACATTATGAATCAGGAATCACAGATCTCTCATGCAGCAGATAGCAATACAGAGCAGGTTGTCAGCCCACCTACCACAACTCTTACTCATAACACACAGTATACACATAGACCAACATATGCAGAGGTGCTCACAAAAAATTTACCCAAACACCAGAGACCTCCATAACACATATATACTAAACCAACCATAACACTCATAACACACATTATACATAAGGACCCAAACACTAGTGTCTCACCATCAAAGCCCATAAGGGAGTGCACATCCACTCCAAATATTTAAGTCATAGGGCACTCTCTAGTGAGACCCACAGACATCCCCCTCATCAGGCTGAACAAGGAGAAAGTCACAGTTAGCTGTCTTTCAGGTGCCAAGATTCGTCATATATTGCAGGCCATTAAGTTTCTCAAGAAGTACCATTATGATTCGGTCATAGTACATGTTGGTGTGAACAAATTGAGATGTACCTCTCCTGACTACATGAAGAGAGACATGATTGAGTTCCCTGATTGCGTGTCACAGGCAGGTATATCCCTAGCCTTGAGCAGCATATTACCCTCACCAAGGATGATACTACAATCTTCTTGAGATGGTCTTCATCTGTCACCCCTGGGATTTCAGCTACTGGCAAAGGTTCTTGCCACTCCCCATAGTGCCTTTTTTAGGCAAAGTCAGAAGGACAAAACTCCTAATGTAAAAAGTTAATCAAAAAACAACCTCAAGGTTATGCTGCTAAATGCTAGGAGTCTTAGCATGAAACTGCACTCACTGGAAGCAATCCTCACCTTGGAAGAAGCAGATGTTTGTGCAGTCACGGAGATCTGGTTCAAGACTGTGGAAAGCACCCCATCCTTACTGGGTTACACCTCCTTCTGCATGTTCAGACCACAAACTGTAGGCATGAAAACTAAAGGAGGTTTGTATCAGTATTCATTAAAGATAAATACACCTCCAGATTGGTTAAACAGTATGATTCCCTCAAGATAATTCAGGTGCAATTAATTTTTGGTAGGACAGCTATTCAAGTCATTGTCAGCTACAGGACCCCCTCCATGAAGCAGGACACCCACTCTGCCTATTTGGATCTGCTTGAGTTTATCAAAATGCATCCAAACGCCATGGTTTTGGGTGACTTCAGCTACCCATTCATTGACTGGGTAAATTACTCATGCTCAAACTCACTTGCCCAAAGGTTCCTTGACTTCGTTAACTCTAATGCCCTGCACAAGGTAGTTGACACCCCAACAAGGAGTACCAACATCCTGGACATGGTGCTTACCAATATGTGGGACTGCAGTAGCACCACCACTGTGAGGTCTTCCCTGGTGAAATCTGACCACAAATCAGTCTCATTCAAAGTAACTATCACACCAGACCCCCCTCCCCCAGCAGCAACTAGGCTAAAAAACTTCTCCAAAGCAGATTATAACCTCTTACAGGATGGTATACATAGCTTCACTGCACCTCCCCCCTTAGATAGAACTGGCAGCTATGCCGAGTTCTATACCAGTGCTTTATACAAGCACCTGTATAACTGCATTTACTCAGCCATACCAGATAGGACCAAAACAAGCTCTTCAAGGAAGACCAAACCTGCCTGGTGGACAGCTGCCATTAACAGGCTTTACAATAAGAGGAAAAATTCCTGTCTAAGAATAAGAGGGAGCAGGCCATAAGCTGGAAACACTCCCTCCTCAGCTTAAACATGCAAATAAGACTTATTGTGAAGTCCTCCAAAGCAAGTTACAAATCCATATTAACTTTCTCAACTTAGGACAATCATAAGGCATTTTTTAATTACACCCGTAACCTAAAAGGAAAGGCCCAGATTTGCACTGAACTGGTAGTTAATACCACCACATATACTGAGCCTGGGACATAGCTAACCTGTTAGCAGACGGGTTCTGTGAAAACTTCACTCCCCTGTCTCCGCCACACATACCCCATGACATCCCTAACAGCTGTCCCTTACCTTGTATCTCTAAAGAGCAGGTGGTAAATGCCCTCTCCAAAGCCAAAAACACAGCATCTGTGGGACCTGATGACATCCCTGGCTGTGTCCTATATGAGCTCCAACAATTGTTAGCAACAACATTGGGTACTCTTTTCAATCATAGTCTAAGGTCTGGCTTCATCCCAGCTGAATGGAAAATATTCACTGTTATCCCCTTTCACAAAGCTGGTACTTCTGCTGACTCCAGGAACTGTAGACCTATTAGCCTGACTAGCCTTATCTGCAAGGCCATGGAGCGAATCATCATGAACCTTATCAACAAAGATAAAGGTAATCTCCAAACACTTGACCTTACTCAGATTGGATTTGTCATAGGAATATCATGCCTGTTAAACCTGGTGGGCTTCTTCGACACAATCACCAAGGCCCTGGACGAGTGGAGAAATCTGTGCATACAGCCTACCTAGACTTTTGACACTATACCCCACTCAGGCATCATTGACAAACTCACCCATCTGGGTACCAACCCTTCTATTGTTAGGTTGGTCACCAACTGGCTCACTGATAGAACCCATACAGCCAGAATAGGGGAACCCACCTCCAACAGCAGATCCATAACCAGTTATGTTCCACAGGGATCAGTCTTGGGACCGCTACTGTTTGGATTCCATTTCTCCGAAGTAGAAGCAAAAACTAAAGGTCTTTGCTGATAGTTTGCTGACAATTGCAAACTGGGAGCAGTCATAGAATCTCCAAACAATGTCAAAATGATTGATGCCAAAGTCAATGCAAAAAAAATGTATTATCATCCCTTTCATTAAGGTCGATGTTCCTGCTAACTACCACATCAGTAGCAACACCCTAAGTATGGAGATAGTGGTGAGTGACCTGGGCACTCAGGTTGACAGCAACCTTACCTTTGATCACTATATCTCCAAGGTGGTAAGAAGGACATTCTATATTGCTCATCTCATAAGTAAGAGCATTACCTCCAGAAAAAAAAAAGTTATAACCTCCCAGTATTCTTCCCTCATCAGGCCAATAATGGAGTACAACACCCCTTTTGGTATGTACCTTTCCAAGCACCTGCAGCAATTGGAGAGATCCTCACAAGGAAAATTCAATGTCTTCAGCATCTTTCCTTTGTGGATCAGTTGAAATCACTGTCATTTTATTCTGTTTCATACAGATTGCGCAGAGGCAATCTCTGCATTGTGTACAGGGCAATCTCTGACCCTGCTTTATTGGAAGTGCTGCATATCCGCAAGTCAAATGCCACATGGGTTACTCGCTCTAAAGCCCTTAACCTGGTATGTGACATTAGCAGAACCTGATGGAGGGACAGATTTGTCTCCATGAGGTTACCACACCTTTGGAACAGACTCCCACTTCATGACAAACAGAGCACCTCATTGGCCATCTTCAAACACAGTCTGGATTATTGGAATGGGTAACCATAAATTCACCCCGGGGGTTCCATCTGTCTTGGACAGTGGTAATAGGTGCTGGTCGTGGAAACAAGGGTAACTTGGCTAGGTTCTAAAGGCCCTAGGGCCATTAGTTTAGTAACTTCCTATGATCCCAAGTAGATTGCAGTCAGAATGGTTTGACGGTTATGATTCTTGAAGAGAATATCTTGACTATCTGTGGGTTAGGAACATTTACAGTTGCACGAAAGAGATATACTCAGATGAAAAAGGAGATGTTACCATTTGGGTATGAATGTAAAAAATTCCATTCCTATAGCAAGACATTGATATAAACAAAGACAATAGACTATTGCAAAGCATATGTAAAGTCTTTGTATGAAAGACCATTGAGATTGCAGAAGATATTACTTAAACTTTCTTTGCACACACAGTTGTATAAATGGAACCGTTAAAACTTAACTTTTATTGAGTCTTAAAAACGCACTACTGTCTTGTCTACATGTCTTCACCAAGTTTCTAAACAATTACCTAAAATAAATAATAACGTTTTACAGATAAAACTAAATGTTAAAAATATTCACTTTCTGCATGAACTAAAAGAAGCCGAATAGCAGAGTAATTAGTTTTGTCACAGTGGATATAAATAGTTTATACTCAGTTGAACATAAGTTTAGTATATCAGCTACTGATATTTTTTTTTGCTTTTGTTTTTTTTTTAACAAGGACGATGATGGAGCATCTTAAGGTTTACATTTGTTTGCAGACTGTTGATATCAGTTGCTTTTTTCTTTAGTGGAGATTGTTTATAGACAAATAAGTGGTACAGTCAAAAATGTTAACCTTTTCATATGTTTTAGGAGGAAATGCCATATGCAGGTTCATACTTCAGTAGTAATTTTATTTTTGCATACATTACATAGATTACATCATTTTTATGATAATAAGGTCACTGTATGAATTTCAGCCATTTTTAATAGGGAGCAAGATAACTGCTTTTCTTAGCTTTAAGTTATAATCAAGAGTAATATCATATGTGGATATGTATATTAAAAATGGAAAGATACAAACCACCTTACTTAGGGAAACCTTCATTTGTAAATACTTTTTTACATGCTGAAAGTACTTATATAATCTAGTAAATTCACTTCCAGTTGTATAGTGCCTATGAAAAAGAGGTCTCGCTTCAGATTGTGGAGAATTTCATCAGGTAATAGGGGCTGTAGCACAGATTACAATACTGAGGGGGTATCTTGAAGCCTAAGAAAACATTGGACCATCATAAATAGAGATGATGTTTTAGGGAATTGTGTCCGTAAAAGTTTTATATAGAAAACTAACAGAACAGAATGACTGCAGCTGAATTTCAATTTACTTGGATTTACATTAATATTAATCATTTATGTTTATTATATTTGTCATTCCAAAAATGTCCACTCTAATTTTTGGTAGGATTTCATCTACCAATTAGTTCGTTAAATTAACTTGTCTACTCTGTTGTCATTGTAGATGTGAATGTTTAAAGAATAAAGATTACAGGGTTTATTGTGTTATACCAAAATTTTCAAGTTAGATTTGTCATACTGTTATATGCCCCAGTCTCTTATTATTTCCTTTTTGTCAAATTGCCCACAAGGCCACAAGATAAGTTAAATTTTATCTCTCTGTTCTCCCGTTTTCCCCTTCCTCACTTTCCCTTCTTTACCCCAACTTTTTCTTTTTTTTCCTTCTTTTCTTTTTTATATCATTCTTTCCATTTAACTCCTTACTTTTCCCTTCATTTCCCTTCTTTACCAATTGCTTTCTTGCATTACTTCACCCTATTTCATTACTCTTTTTGATTATATCTTGAGAAAACCCTGAATTTTTTTGGAGTGTATTGAATTAACACTGTAAAATATGAAATGGAGTGTATCTCAAGAACATTTCCTTACTCCTAAAAGTAAAGGCAAATTTTTAATATATAGCTAGAAAACGTCTAAGTTTAGAACAGTTTCAGAGCATTGATTGGATTGCTTATTTAAATAAAATATGTTGAAAATATTGTAATATGTCTACATTGTCTATTAATGTATACTTTCCCAACCACACTACTGTTTCATGAAGAACTTTATCAAATCCAACAAGAAAATGTGTTTACAAAACTTAATATGAATATGTAAACTATCCCTAAATATTTATATCAAAATTAAATTGGCAAAATAAACAGCTTTATTGGAAAAGTAATGTGAAAAGGTAGTGAAGTTTGTCGGGAGTGTAGGGTGTGTTTGACATAATGGTTAAGGTCTTCATCTCATAGATACAAGGTACAGAGTTTGACTCTGATGCCAAGTTATTGACTAGACTTAAAAACGTCTTTCAGGGTTATTAACCTAGTATTCACCAAAGAACCTATACGAATATTACTTTTAATAGCCATAGATTTGTAATTTTGTTTGCTATGAGTATAGAGTAATAAAACTATAGGCAAGCACTTCATTAAATATTTCTTGTAAAATTAATCATCATATTTAGTAGTGTGATCTTGGGCAGAGAAAAAAAACACTAATCGTTTCGTAACTAATCGTATACAACAAGATGCATACACATTCAATTAATATTCATTAGAATGATTACTAGTAAAATTGTAATATACTAGAAAAATACAACTGCAATTAGGAACCAACAAAACACAGCTCATTACAGTGCCCCTGCCCCATAACCTCCACAGCACCTTACCAGAATGAATACTAATGTCCTGTGGATACCACAGGATGAAAGTTCCAAACCAGACCATATCATCTCAGCCCCCACTGGCAGGCATCATCCCTCTTCAGTTAGTTCATTGTTATATCAGTTCTTAGTTTCTTTTTTTTTCTTTTTCTTTTTTTTTGTGAGAGTTGTAATATAAATATGTACTGACAAAATTTTGTGAATGTACTGTTGTGTATTAATCTTAACAATGCTGTATAAAGGATCTGATTCATAAATTCCTTTTTGTGACTACACTGTTATGGAATATTTGGGTTGATTTAACTAAACCAGTTGTGCTACTTGACAGCATACTTAGATTACTTCTTGTTTAGAGGAATTAAAGTGCACATTGAGAGGAAACAGTAATACAAATAAATTTCTAATATCACATTGTTTAAACTCAAAACATAGAACTATAGTCCATCATATTCTTCCTCAGTTTTCTTTTCCTTTTATCTTCCATTTATTTCCCCTATTTTTCTGTTTTGCTTTCCTTTCTCTTTTCTGTTTTTTGTTTTCTCTTCCCTTTTCTTTCTAGTCATATTCCATTCTAATTTGGTGCTATTTTGTCCTTCAATAGAATGATTACCTAATGCAGTATTACAAAATGATACTTCAAAGTCTTATCCTTTTAATGAATCTTGCCTTTTTGTTCTACTGTGTCATTCATGTTGATATATGAAGAGTGGATGGCTGCACCAGTGGCATAGAGCGATAAAAGCTGTGATTATGACCCAAAAAACCTAGGTCTGATTAGCGGCTTGAGCAATAGATGGAATGTTTGGGAGGGATGGGCATGTCCTTCCTGGGAGGGAGGGCACTAATTGATACTTCCATATATATATATATATATGTATATATATATATATATATATATATATATACATACATACATACATATATGTACATATACCATTTAGTATGCTATATTAAGGTAAAGTTACTTTTATTGTGGTTTTCCTTGAAGCCTGATCCAAAATTATATTAAACTTTGCATTTAAAAGAACTACAAATAGAACAAAATCTATGATGTGGAGAAAGGAAGGCAAAATTATATTAATAAAAGGACAGAGTATTCTTTAGAGTTACAGATATTTAGAATTTTCAAATATTCATTAAAAATAAATAGAATGGATTTAAAATTTGTCATTAAATATCAGTGACTTGAATAATCTAAAAAGAGGAATACTGAATAATATTTTACAAGAAAAACAAATTAGGTAAAGAAAATATACATTTTCTCTATCCAGTAATATCAGAAAACAAGATGAGGATGGTTTGTTTCCACTATTTTTGTAGAGATCCATAACATATTATAGACATTAGATAATACCTACTAGATACCATAAATGGGATCAAAATTGCTAAAAAATATATGCATTATCTAACAAGTGATATAAAATGGAATGTTATAGCAGGCAGTTTAACTATATTGTTGAAGAATGAGAATATAGTGTGGCAAAAAATCCCAAAATATCAGTATTTCCAAAGGCACTTAAGAAATGGCCATAACTCTTAGGAATAAATGATATTTACTTATTAAAAGATAATGATTCATTTGAGTTCTACCATTATTCTTATGCATGTGGAACCTAGTCTAAAACTGATAAAATATTTTTCCCATAGTATAAGCTGTAGAGTTAAACACTTTACAATAATGTCTTGTCCATTTTCATATCAAAGTGCATTAAAGTTTAAACTAGAAGTCCTATTCAAGATACTAGCCTTTACATCTGTAATGCCAGGTTATCTAGTTAAACATGATGAATTCAAAACTTGGTTTGAAAAAGAAGTAAAAATATTCATAAAACCAATAACAATAAAGAAGATAACAAATATGTTATGGGATGCATTGAGTATATTTATACATACCTATCTATATACATTTATGGAACAGTAATAGGTTGTTGTAACCAGTAAATTAAACAATGGGATAATGACTTTTTAGACACAAAAAAATCTTCAGAAAATTGAAAAAAAATGACTTTCAAAAATGGAAGAAAAACTTATTAGATATAGCTCTACTAAATACTAAATAAAGAACACCAGAATATATTATCTTATAAAAAATAAAAATGTCCACATGACTGGTAAAAGAAGGCCGGTCCAGGGCTTGGAATAAGCATCCTCATTGGTCCTTTTGAATTTTGTTAGAGTTTTTCTTTTAAGTTTTAGCTTCTGGTATTTAGGCCCTGCATCTGAACAGGTTTCTGCTTGTTTGCACGTCATGCAACACTGTTCACTACCGCACAATTGTGAGCCAAAGCTGGGCAATTAAATTTAACAAAATTTCCCTTAAAACCCAGGCAGAAATATCCATTTGATTTGTGAGCTCCTCCGTGATTGTTTCTGAAAAGCCACCCCTAGTGACAACGTTCTTCAACCTAGCATTATGGACAGTTGGACTACCCTTGTTTCTCCTGTCAACCTTGTTGACCTGGGTTGCTTCAGGCAGTGTAGCAGTTGCCTCATGTACACAGACAACCCTCTACTAATAACACAGTCTAGTGTGCGAGAAGTGTATTTACACCAAGACTCCAGAATCCATGCTGTCTCTCAAAACAGAAACACTGAGAAGGTTGTCAACTCATCCAGCACTACATATATGCATCAAACACATAAATCCACATAAGCGGGAGTTCTCTCAGAAAACTTACTGAAACACCAGAGACCTCCAAAACACAAGCCTGCTATAGCTGACAGAGTCTCCACAGCACCCATGACACACAGCAACACCAGTGTCTCACCCACCAAGCACATAAGGCATAACGCTCAAACAAGTTTTCTTGTCATTGGAGTCTCAGTAGTGAGACACAAGGATGTTCCACTCACCAGGTTTGACAAGGAGAAAGTCACGGTCAGCTGCCTGTCCAATGCCAGGATTCTCCAAATCACGCATGCACTCAGATCTCTCAGCAACAAGTACCATTATGACTCTGTCATAGTTCATGTTGGTGTGAATGACCTGAGACGTACCTCACTGGACTATGTGGAGAGACATGGTTGAGCTCTCTGAGTATGTATCCCTGGCAGGTATGTTCCTAGCCTTGAGCATCATACTGCCCTCACCTAGAATGATGCCACAGTAGAAACAAAAAATCATTGATTTAAATAATTGTCAGTTTTTGGTGCCAATCCAAGGAGATCCAGTTCCTGATTGCCTGGGAAGCCATGGTCAACAAACCTCATTGCTTTGCCAGGGATGGTTTGCACCTGGAACCCCTAGGCTTTCGGCTGCTGGCAAAGGCTCGTGCCTCCCCCATAGTGCCTTTTTTAGGCATGGTCTCAAAAACAATATTACTGACATGAAATTAACCAGTCATAACACAAAAAGGTCATGCTGCTAAATGCTAGGAGCTTAAACCAAAATCTGCACTTTCTGAAAGCACTTCTGTTACTAGAAGATGTAGATGTCTATGCAGTCACAGAAACCTGGTTTAAGGCTTCAGAAAGTATCTCGACCCTGCAAGGCTACAATGCCTTCTACACCTTTAGACCACAAAATGAACATGTGAAAATCAAAAGAGGCAGTGTTTCAATCTACATTAGAGATAAATTCTCCTCCCGTCTAGTTAGACTGGACAACTATATGGAGTTACTCCAGGTCCAGGTTATGGTGGGTAAGACCCCCATTCAAGTCCTAGCCAGATGTTCTTCATCTCACATTGCTGCAGTCCTTACACTTGGGTAGTCCGCTGTCCTCGGTCGGCCCGAATATCAAAGTATAAGGCTGACGTCGGTCAAGGCGCATTAGACTGACATCAGGACGTCAGGGTACAAATGCGCATGACCGACGTCATATCCTCAGTCTTTTTTGCGCATGGTCCGATGCAGAAGCAGCGTTGCAAGTGCCGTTTTCTGAAATTTTCGAATTCGGAGTTTCAGACCGAGTCAAAGTTGGCTAAGTACCCGTTAGAATATTTTAGTTTTTTCTTGCCTCAGTGGTTTACGGATGTCAGAAAAGTGAATAACTGTATTTCTTGTGGGAAACAGATACCGCATAGAGATTATCATACTTTGTGTATTCCTTGTTTAGAGCCTGAGCACGACGTTGTTGGGTGTCGCTTTTGTGCTAGATTCAATAAGCGCACTATTAAGAGAAGGTTAGATTGTGCCAGGTTAGTCATTGGGAAGCGGTGCAATTATAATATGCCGTCGGATGCTCCGACGTCCGCTTCTTCGAAGAAGCGCAAGGACAAAGCAGCTAAGCCTAGGCTAGAAGAGCCGTCCGTACCGGACGCCGGTTCTTTAGAGGTGTCGGTGGAGCCGGGGGTTCCACCGGAGGTTTTTCTGGAGTCCCAGGGGGAGACTTTGTTATTGCAGGATGTGGCCTCTCGGGAGGCAGGTCAGGCTGAAGGGGCTTCTCAGGTTACTGTACCCCCCTCCCTTCCTAGGGTGGTTAGGCCCTCTCCTTCTGTTTCCAAGGCTTCTCCCAGAGGCAGGCCAGGTTTAGCTTCAGTGGGTGTCATCCCTAGTTCTTCAGGATCTGTGCCCAAGAAGCATATGCTTAAAATGGCAGAAGATTTGATTACTTTGATTAGAGGTTCTTTGCCCCCTCCTGATAAGAGACCTAGGGTGGAACCTGAGTTGGGGAGTTTTGAGCAGGCTTCGGATGTTTCAGAGTCTTCGGCTGAAGACTTGCGTATTCTCCTTATTCTGATTCTGATGTGGATGATTCTACTCCTTCTGCTTCTCCTCCTGAGGATTTTTCTTTTTCAGAGACTCTTCATTCCATGAGGGAGCATTTTAAGTGGGAAGGTCAGGACTTCTCTGATTCCAGGAAAAGGCTTAGGGAATTTTGGTTTTTACCCCAGCATAGGCCTTTGGCTATACCTCCTGTTCTGGATGTTGTGGAAGATGTGTTTGCAGAGGCTTCTCTTAATCCTGATTCTTTGCCTCCTGCTCCTGTTAAACGGATAGGTATTACAGGGTGCCTGAAGCTCATAAGTATCTTTTAAGAGTCCTAGGGCGGACCCAGTAACTGTTAGTCAGGGGCCTAAGGGTGTTAAGGCTTCTGTTGTTAAAAATCCAGTTCCTCCAGATAAAGAGGCCAGGGCTTTAGATAGATGGGGAAAGAAAGTCTATACTTCTTCCACTCTAGCTATGAGGGCTTTGAATTGCCAGTTTCACATGTTGAAATACCAAAACTATCTACTTTATCAATTGAAGTCTAAGGTAGATGCTCTGGCGGAAGGTATTGAGTGTAAAGAGTTACAAGATTTAGTACATGTTTCTGAACAGGTGGGTAAGCATTCTTTGCAATGTGGTTTTGATGCTGTACAGGCCTCGTCTAGGGTGGCTGCCACTGGGTCAGTTCTTCGCAGGCACGCCTGGCTGAGGATCAGAATTTATCTGACCATGTTAAGACAAGGATTTTAGATGCTCCTTTACAATCTGATGTGTTGTTTGGTTCACCTGTTGAGGCAGTCTTGAAGAAAATGGAAGACAAGGCTAAGTCTATGCAGACTGTTAAAGATTTTTTGCAGGTTCAGCCTCCGAAGTTTAGTAGAAATTGGCCTACCAAGGGGTGGACGTATCCTTCTTATGATTCCCAGTCTAGGGGTAGATCTAGACGTGGTAGGGGCAGAGCTCAGGGCTCTTTCAGGCCTAGAACAGGGAGTTCACCTGCACAGTCTTGGTGAGGGCAGGGGTCAGTCCTTTAAGTAAACAGACCCAATGACCTACCTTTTCAGCTGCCAGAGCCTTCTCGTCTGGCAGCACCTTTGGGAGGAAGGTTGGCACTTTTCAAGGGAAATTGGAGTTTAATTATCCAAGACAGATGGGTATTGGATATCATACACCAAGGTTACAGGTTTTATTTCCATACCTTGCCTCCTTTCAAAGACATGCCAGACGTTCCTCCTCAGCAAAGAATAGAGGCTCACAAACAAATTTCTCTGTTACTTCAAATAGGGGCCATACAGCCGGTCCCTATGCCAGAAGTGGGCCTAGGATTTTATTCTCGCCTGTTCCTAGTACCAAAGAAGGGGAACACGTGGAGACCAATTTTGGATTTATCTATCCTCAACACTTATCTGGACATTCCCAAGTTCAAAATGTTGGCGTTACAACAGCTTTTACCTCTGCTGGGCAAAGATCATTGGATGGTAACTTTGGATCTCAAGGAGGCTTACCTTCATGTTCCTATCAGACTGAGTTGCAGGAAGTATCTGCGTTTTCGGGCTGGGACTTCTCATTATCAGTTCTCTGCATTCCCTTTTGGCTTATCTACTGCCCAGAGTGTTCACGAAAGTTCTGGCTCAGTGATAGCTTTCTTCAGGCTAAAAGGAATACAGATCTATCCTTATTTGGGCGATTGCCTGATTCTGGCTCAAGGAAGGACGAGCTCCTTCATCGTTTGGAATATGTGATAGCAGTGCTAAGATGCCTGGGGTATTCTGTGAGCGAAATAAAGTCCAGTCTAGTACCCTCTCAGGACATGTGCTTTCTGGGTGTAAGACTGAATACAGCATCCCAGATGGCCTTTTGACCCCGGACAAACAAAAGAATCTTTCCCTTTACTTTCATCAATTGTCTCATCAGTCCAGGCTGACTGCAAGGACAGTCCTTCAAGCCTTGGGGTTCATGGCATCTTGTATTCTGGTGCTTCCCAATGCCAAACTGCATATGAGGAAGCTACAATGGTATCTCAAAGCGTATGGACACAGCACTGCCAGGATCTGGACACTGTCATTCAAATAATACCTTGCATTCAAAAGGAATTTTTGTGGTGGGCTCAGGAATGTCACCTAAACAAGGGACTCTCTGTGACCCGGCCAGAGGCGAGTCAGATTCTAACGACAGATGCCTCAGACAATGCTTGGGGAGCTCATCTAAATGGAAAGTGGATACAAGACAAGTGACCTGCCAGACTACAACATCTACATATCAACTTGAAGGAGATGTTAGCAGTCCAGTTGGCATTAATAGCTTTCAAGGATTTACTTCTTCCAGGGCAGGTGTTGATTCTAACAGACAACACAACTGTCATGTGGTACATCAACAAGCAACATTCTTATCCTCTATGCAGGCAAGCAATGATTTTGTGGGAGACTGCTCTCAGTTTACAGCTAAATCTTCAGGCAAGGTTTCTGCCGGAGCACAGAACTCCTTAGCAGATGTGTTGAGCAGGCGAATTATGGATCCCCAGGAAATTGGATCCTCATGTATTGGAAATTGACAGTGTCATGGGGAACTCCATAGATCTGTTCACTTCTCCACTAAACCACCAGCTGCCAAAGTTTTGCACGAAAAGGTTTCATCCCACAGCTTGGAAAGTGGATGCTCTTTCTTTCAATTGGAGCAATCTTCATGTGTATGCCTTTCCACCTCTGCCTCTCCTCCCAAAGGTACTTCTAAAGGTCAGACAGGACAAGCCAAAGATGATTTTAATAGCTCCAGATTGGCCTCGACAGCACTGGTACCCATTACTGAGAAGTCTGGCAGGGCCTCCATGGCCTTTGCCTTGATTCCACACCTGTTGTCTCAGGAGGATCATTTGCTCAATGTCAAGCTTCACTCTCTTCACCTAACAGCCTGGCATATTCTGTTTTGAACCATAGTCGTCTCAACTTCCACAGCAAGTTTTGAATGTTATTTTGGAAGCTAGAAGGCCTAGTACAAGGAAAGTGTGCAGAATAAATGGAAGAGATTTTTATTTTGGAGTGCAGCAAAGGATTTTGATGTTTCTGAGCCTAATTTAAGTGTGGCTCTTCAATATCTTGCATTGATTGGATTGCTTATTTAAATAAAATATGTTGAAAATATTGGAATGTATGTCTACAGTGTCTATTAATGTACTTTTTCCAACCACACTACTGTTTCATGAAGAACTTTATCAAATTCAACAAGAAAATGTGTTTACAAAACTTAACATGAATATGTAAACTATCCCTAAATATTTATATCAAAATTAAATTGACAAAATAAACAGCTTTATTGGATAAGTAATGTGAAAAGGTAGTGAAGTTTGTCGGGAGTGTGGGGTGGGTTTGACATAATGGTTAAGGTCTTCATCTCATAGATACAAGGTACAGAGTTTGACTCTGATACCAAGTTATTGACTAGACTTAAAAACGTCTTTCAGGGTTATTAACCTAGTATTCACCAAAGAACCTATACGAATATTACTTTTAATAGCCATAGATTTGTAATTTTGTTTGCTATGAGTATAGAGTAATAAAACTATAGGCAAGCACTTCATTAAATATTTCTTGTAAAATTAATCATCATATTTAGTAGTGTGATCTTGGGCAGAGAAAAAAGTAACTAATCGTATACAACAAGATGCATACACATTCAATTAATATTCATTAGAATGATTACTAGTAGAATTGTAATATACTAGAAAAATACAACTGCAATTAGGAACCAACAAAACACAGCTCATTACAGTGCCCCTGCCCCATAACCTCCACAGCACCTTACCAGAATGAATACTAATGTCCTGTGGATACCACATGATGAAAGTTCTAAACCAGACCATATCATCTCAGCCCCCACTGGCAGGCATCATCCCTCTTCAGTTAGTTCATTGTTATATCAGTTCTTAGTTTCTTTTTTTTTCTTTTTTTTTTGTGAGAGTTGTAATATAAATATGTACTGACAAAATTTTGTGAATGTACTGTTGTGTATTAATCTTAACAATGCTGTATAAAGGATCTGATTTATAAATTCCTTTTTGTGACTACACTGTTATGGAATATTTGGGTTGATTTAACTAAACCAGTTGTGCTAAAATAAATTTCTAATATCACATTGTTTAAACTCAAAACATAGAACTATAGTCCATCATATTCTTCCTCAGTTTTCTTTTCCTTTTATCTTCCATTTATTTCCCCTATTTTTCTGTTTTGCTTTCCTTTCTCTTTTCTGTTTTTTGTTTTCTCTTCCCTTTTCTTTCTAGTCATATTCCATTCTAATTTGGTGCTATTTTGTCCTTCAATAGAATGATTACCTAATGCAGTATTACAAAATGATACTTCAAAGTCTTATCCTTTTAATGAATCTTGCCTTTTTGTTCTACTGTGTCATTCATGTTGATATATGAAGAGTGGATGGCTGCACCAGTGGCATAGAGGGATGACCCAAACAACCTAGGTCTGATTAGCGGCTTGAGCAATAGATGGAATGTTTGGGAGGGATGGGCATGTCCTTCCTGGGTGGGAGGGCACTAATTGATACTTTATATATATATATATATATATATATATATATATATATATATATATATATAAATATATATATGGATGTACATATACCATTTAGTATGCTATATTAAGGTAAAGTTACTTTTGTTGTGGTTTTCCTTGAAGCCTGATCCAAAATTATATTTAACTTTTGCATTTAAAAGAACTACAAATAGAACAAAATCTATGATGTGGAGAAAGGAAGGCAAAATTATATTAATAAAAGGACAGAGTATTCTTTAGAGTTACAGATATTTAGAATTTTCAAATATTCATTAAAAATAAATAAAATGGATTTAAAATTTGTCATTAAATATCAGTGACTTGAATAATCTAAAAAGAGGAATACTGAATAATATTTTACAAGAAAAACAAATTAGGTAAAGAAAATATACATTTTCTCTATCCAGTAATATCAGAAAACAAGATGAGGATGGTTTGTTTCCACTGGTTGTTGCAGAGATCCATAACCTATTATAGACATTAGATAATGCCTACTGGATACCATTAATGGGATCAAAATTGCTAAAAAATATATGCATTATCTAACAAGTGATATGAAATGGAATGTTATAGCAGGCAGTTTAACTATATTGTTGAAGAATGAGAATATAGTGTGGCAAAAAATCCCAAAATATCAGTATTTCCAAAGGCACTTAAGAAAAGATAATGATTCATTTGAGTTCTACCATTATTCTTATGCATGTGGAACCTAGTCTAAAACTGATAAAATATTTTTCCCATAGTATAAGCTGTAGAGTTAAACACTTTACAATAATGTCTTGTCCATTTTCATATCAAAGTGCATTAAAGTTTAAACTAGAAGTCCTATTCAAGATACTAAACTTGGTTTGAAAAAGAAGTAAAAATATTCATAACAATAAAGAAGCTAACAAATATGTTATGGGATGCATTGAGTATATTTATACATACCTATCTATATACATTTATGAACAGTAATAGGTTGTTGTAACCAGAAAATTAAACAATGGGATAATGACTTTTAGACATCTTCAGAAAATTGAAAAATGACTTTCAAATTAGATATAGCTCTACTAAATAAAGAACACCAGAATATATTATCTTATAAAAATAAAATGTCCACATGACTGGTAAAAGGCCGTCCAGGGCTTGGAATAAGCATCCTCATTGGTCGTTTTAAACTTTGTTAGTTTTTTTTAAGTTTTAGCTTCTGGTATTTAGGCCCTGCATCTGAACAGGTTTCTGCTTGTTTGCCGTCATGCAACACTGTTCACTACCCAATTGTGAGCCAAAGCTGGGCAATTAAATTTAACAAAATTTCCTTAAAACCCAGGCAGAAATATCCATTTGATTTGTGAGCTCCTCCGTGATTGTTTCTGAAAAGTGACAACGATCTTCAACCTAGCATTATGGACAGTTGGACTACCCTTGTTTCTCCTGTCAACCTTGTTGACCTGGGTAAACGCTTCAGGCAGTGTAGCAGTTGCCCTACGTACACAGATAACCTCTATAACACTCTCTGTGAGGTGTATTTACAAAGAATCCATGCTGTCTCTCAAAACAGAAACACTGAGAAGGTTGTCAATATATGCATCAAACACATAACCACACATAGGGAGTTCTTTCAGAAAACTTACTGAAACACCAGAGACCTCCACACAAGCAGCTGACAGAGTCTCCACAGCACCCATGATACATAGCAACACCAGTGTCTCACCCACCAAGCACGTAAGGCATAACGCTCAAACAAGTTTCCTTGTCATTGGAGACTCAGTAGTGAGACACAAGGATGTTCCACTCACCAGGTTTGACAAGGAGAAAGTCACGGTCAGCTGCCTGTCCAATGCCAGGATTCTCCAAATCACGCATGCACTCAGATCTCTCAGCAACAAGTACCATTATGACTGTCATAGTTCATGTTGGTGTGAATGACCTGAGACATACCTCACTGGACTATATGAAGAGAGACATGGTTGAGCTCTCTGAGTATGTATCCCTGGCAGGAATGTTCCTAGCCTTGAGCATCATACTGCCCTCACCTAGAATGTGATGCCACAGTAGAAACAAAAAATCATTGATTTAAATAATTGTCTTAGTTTTTGGTGCCAATCCAAGGAGATCCAGTTCCTGATTGCCTGGGAAGCCATGGTCAACAAACCTCATTGCTTTGCCAGGGATGGTTTGCACCTGGAACCCCTAGGCTTTCGGCTGCTGGCAAAGGCTCTTGCCTCCCCCATAGTGCCTTTTTTAGGCATGGTCTCAAAAATAACATTACTGACATGAAATTAACCAGTCATAACACAAAAAGGTCATGCTGCTAAATGCTAGGAGCTTAAACCAAAAACTGCACTTTCTGAAAGCACTTCTGTTACTAGAAGATGTAGATGTCTATGCAGTCACAAAACCTGGTTTAAGACTTCAGAAAGTATCTCGACCGTGCAAGGCTACAATGCATTCCACACCTTTAGACCACAAAATGAACATGTGAAAATCAAAAGAAGCAGTGTTTCAATCTATATTAGAGATAAATTCTCCTCCCGTCTAGTTAGACTGGACAACTATATGGAGTTACTCCAGGTCCAGGTTATGGTGGGTAAGACCCCCATTCAAGTCCTAGCCAGTTATAGGTCCCCCTCCATGGGTTACGACTCCCATGAAGCCTACTTAACCAAACTGAAGGCAATCCAAATTTTATCGACAACACTGGTTATGGGGGATTTCAATTATCACACCATCAACTGGGAAACCTACTCTAGGCCAAACTCGCTAGCACAAAAGTTCCCTGACTTTGTGAATTCAAATGCTCCGGAACAAATTGTCCATACCCTGACAAGGGGAACGAACATTCTAGATGTGGTCCTCACCAACATGTCAAACAGATATACTGCTGCAACTGTTGGACCCTCATCAGTTAAAACTGACCACAAATCAGTCACCTTCAAACTGACGCTAACAGCAGAACTTACAAAGTATAAAATCAGACTAGAAAACTTCACCAAGGCAAACTATACCCTCCTAGGTGAAGGTATAAATGCATTCCAAGCCCAACCCCAAGCTGAAAGTGGTAACTCTGCTGAAGTTTACACTAAAGCCCTGTACAATCACCTGTATAAGTGTATAAACTCTCAGCCGTACTAGATAAATCAAAGACAGAGACCCAAGTAAAATCAAGCTGCCATGGTGGACTTCCAGCATCAACAAACTCTACAATAAATGCAAAAAGTTGCTGTCCAAGAAAACAAAGAAAGGACCCAACAATGGAAAAGCACCTTTCTCAGCCTTAACAGGCAAAAAAGGCAAATTGTCAAATCCTCCAAGAGCTCCTTTGAGAGAAACCTAGCAATTACTGCCAAGGATAACCATAAAAATATTTAAAGCTAAGTATGTAACCTAAAGGGTAGGACCCAAGCATATGCAGAACTGCTGATCAACAGTATCACACAAACTGACCTTACAGAGTTAGCGAACCTCCTAGAGGATAGGTTTGGCAAAAATTTCACTCCCGCCCTTATCTCCTTCTAATTTACAACAAACTCTTTCCCATTAAATATCTGAAGTGCAGGTTCTCAAAGCACTGTCCAAGATAAAGAATACGGCCTATGGGGACCAGATGACATCCCAAGCTGTCTTCTAAACAGGCAAAAACATGAACTAGCATCACCACTATGTACCCTTTTCAATCCTAACCACAGGCTTTTTCCTGCAGAATGGAGAACAGCTACTGTTATTCCCCTTCACAGAGATGGCCTAGCAACAGACCCGGGGAATTACAGATCCATAAGCCTGACTAGCCTCATCTCTAAGGCCATGGAACGTGTCATTATGGACCTCATAAGTAAAGACATAGGTGACCTCCAAATCTTGGATCCTACTCAATTCAGCTTCATGAAGGGCACATCCTGCCTGTTAAATCTGGTGGATTTATTTGAAAGTGTGACCAAGGCCACTGATGAGGGAAAGTCTGTGCACACAGCATACCTCGGCTTGGCAAAGGCATTTAGCACAATCCCACATTCAAGCATTACCGATAAACTTAGCAAACTGAATGTAAACCACTTCATTGTAAGATGAGTTGCCAGCTGGCTCACAAACTATTTACACACTACTAAAGTGAGTGAGTCCACATCAACCAGCAGACCTGTTACCAGTGGGGTGCCAAAGGAGTCTGTGCTGGGCCCCCTACTATTTGAAATGTATTTCTCAGAAGCTCAGGTCAAAACTAAAGGCTTGTGGCTCACCAAGTTTGCAGATGACTGCAAACTAGGTGCAGTCATTGAATCCCCAAATTATGTCATTATACTTCAGGAGGGTCTCACACAGACCGACTGGTGTATTATTCACAGTCTCAAACTGAATGCAAAGAAATGCATTGTCATTCCCTTCAGCACAAAGAATGTCACTTCACACTATCAAATCAATAACAATAGCCTATGTACCCATAAAGTGGTAAGGCACGTGGGATCACAGGTTCACTGTGACCTTAACTTCGACCACCACATGTCTACCATTGTAAGGAAAGCTTTCCACGTAGGTCAGTTGATTAGTAAAGGCATCACTTAGAGAGTAAAAGAAGTTATAAGTGCCCTACTTCGAGAATAAAAGAAGTTCTAAGCACCCTATACTCTGCATTTATCCGGCCCATAATTGAGTATAACACCCCATTTGGTATGTAAAAAATAATAATTAATAGATTTACATATTAATTCAAAGAAAACTGGAAAAAAAAAATGGCACATCATGAGAGTATGCACCACCCTACCATTTTTTTCCTTAAATTGTAAAAATCAAATGGCCAGAATAACTAGACTCAGTGTTAATAACAAAAATATATCCTCTATATCAATATATTCACTTATTATTATTATTATTATTTTCATATTCTTATTTTTTTTTTATTTATATTATAATACATAATATACATTATTAATTTTATTTGATATATTTATGTTACCTGGATACATTTATTTTATCATAGTTATGATTATCTTATATGATTATCAGTTATAGTACTAATGTGAATTAATTTATATCAGTATATATGTTCATCAGAAGATAGAAACATTATACTATATTTATTGTTGTTAATTATATAAATTATAATTAACTTTTATATTTTTTTTTTTGGTAAAAAAGATATTTCTGTATGACAAATGATTATTATTTTGTATAGATGTGTTTTATGAAATACTGAAGGAAAAACGTTATATATTTTAACATGTGTTGTATATATTTTAGAACCCAATGCAATATAGGGTATTCAGTGATTTGGTATGTACCATACTAAGCACCTACAGCAGTTAGAGAGACCTCAGAGGTTTCTAACAAAGAGGATCAAGGGCCTCCAGCGTGTGCCTTACAAGGACCGACCAAAATCCCTGTCACTATATTCCGTATCGTATAGACTTCTTAGGAGAGACTTATGCCTTGCCTACAGGGCAACCCAAGACCCAGACTTAATGAACGTAACTGCATAGCCGTAAATTAAATGGGTCTAGGGCCACCCATTCCAGGGACTTAAATATGGCCTGAGACTTAAATAGGATATGCTGGAGGGACAGATTTATCTCCTAGCAACGGACACATCTTTGGAACAGGCTACCAATTCATGTGAAACAGAGCACCTTTATAACACTGTTCAAGAGGAACCTGGATAAGTGGATGGGGCATCGTAAATTCTTACCGGAGATAGTGCCCTCAACCCTCCTGGACATGGGCAGTCATTACTAAATGCAGTCTTTAGTATTGACTAGTACATCTGCGGTCTTACTTTGTGTTGAAACAGGCTTAAAATGACCTCTGGGTCGATAGTCTGGCAATCTCCTATGAACCTATCATCATATATGCAATGATCCCAAAATTAATGCAAAATCTTGCAAAGGGTATGGAAACTTTGCAAGGGTTAATCGCATTAAAGAAATAGTGAGATCAAAAAGATAATGATTGAGGAAATGTTTTTAGAATTTAGTTATTATTGCCACAGTCATATTAAAATGGAATAGATTAATGGATGTAATTCTCATTTTTTTCAAAGATCTAGTTATATATCACTGTTGTCATTATTAGGAAATCAAAACATTACCAACAATATAAAACTAGATGAAGTTATTAAAGTAAAAGGGCTTAAAAGCAATGCATCTCCTGCTATAGACAAATGTGCTCCAGATTTATTTAAAATCTTGCTTAAAATTGTTGTATTCCCTTTCAATATTTGTTTAATAGGTATCCAGACTTCACAAGAAACACTTCCATCTTGGAAATGTTAACTACTTGCTATAATTAAAAGAAAAAAACCTCATACTACTGTATATGTAGTACACTTTCATTACTAAATGTTAATTACAAAATTATGTCATGTCCTAGTAGATAGAATAAAACATCATGTTCTTCACTTAGTAAATGATAACCGAGCATGTTTTATAAAATGAAAGCAGACACCCAATAACATCAAAATAATTATAACATTAATTGATATTATAAATAAAAATTATGTAGAAAAAGCATTTGCTACTGTTATATGTGACTGTTTCTTTAAAAATCTAGAATTATATGATATTCCAAACATGTTTATCTCCCTGATTAAGAATACATATTCTGATAGCAGAGCATATATTACAATTAGTACTTGTGCTTCAGATTCTCTAGAAGTAAAGAAAGGAGCAAAAACATGGATATCCTTTGTCACCAGGTTTATGCATGCTGTAAAGATAGGGGAACAATATAATGTTATCATTAATAGAGCTCAATAATTCATTAAGAGGAAGTAATAAGATCATTCAAAGTTTTGAAATTATCTCTGGCTTACATTTAATAAAGAAAAGTAAATTTTTCTGATACTGAATAATTTTAACGTCTTAGTGTATTTTGATAATTGAATTTGGGAATTGAAACAAAATAATTGGAATACCTTTCGATTATTTGTAATGAAATCTAGGAAAGAAAGACAAATTTTACTAGAACACAAGAAGATTTAAATAAATTGTTAAAATTGATTGTCTCATAACTCTAGGCTTTTGAAGAAAGACTTCTATAAATAAAAATATTGCTTCCTAGAATTTTATATAAAACTCAAATTGCTGTAATATCATATAAATCACAAATTAAGAAATTAATCATTTTTTTCTTTTTTATATTTGTTATGGCATCTGAATAAGCCAATAATAGCCTATAAACCTCATAAGGTATTGGTAAAATAGTGGTTTCTTTATTAGGCTCCTAGCATTGATAAGTAACACCTTCTTATTTTCCTTTGCTTGTTTTGATATGTTGGTAGGTTTATTAGGTTGGCATTGCCCAAAAAGGCACTATGGGGTTGGCAATGTCTTTCTCAATAAACGAAACCCTAGAAGGGAATATGTGGTCTGTCAGTCATATACTCACAGGCTAACAAATATTGGACCTCCTTTGAATGACACCAAAAACTAAACCAATTATTGAAGTCTATTATTTTTTTGCTCATATGGCAGCATCATCCTTGAAGAAAGTAGAATGCTTCTCAGTGCTGTGCTTATAACTCCCTTGGACACATAGTCTGAGACCTCTATTTTCATTAGCCTGACACTATAACAGATCTTAATGTATACAGTTACTTTATAAGTATGTCCAATCCATTATCAAAGTGTCTGATCAGTTATTGTGTAGTGTCAATCAACAATAAGACTTCCCCCAAGGGTTGTTGATAAATGGCTTTGGATAAATTCTTAGTTCTTTATTTTAATATCCAGTAATGCTATGGTCTTCAGTAGGCTGTAGAAGTCTTCCAAAGTTGGTATTGTGTTTGTATTCCATCTTCTTGTTATACACTTCCTTGAAATTTCAAGTATATCCATACTAGATACATGTTTGACCTATTCAAATGAGGAAATTCATTCAATTTAATAATACAAGAGCTTTAGTTAAATAAAATGATTCATTAAATAAAGCTTGTAGAAAGTTATTAATACCATTCCAAAATGGCTTAATTTTAACACAATCAAAGAAAATGTGGTTCCAATCTGCATTGTGTACTTGCTCACATCTCCAACATATTCCTTTTTATGGAAGAACTAATTTTACTGATTCTATCTGGGGTTAAGAATGCTCTGTGCAAGCATTTCCAATTAGAAACTTTCCAGTATTGTGTAAAGGGTGTATATTTTATCGATAATAAGATATTTGTTTTAATATCTTACGTTAACTGTATTGAGTGTCCTTTTGTTATATATTTTCAATATGAGGTTTTGGGTGTTGTTTTATAGTTTATCAATATTTTGTAAAATTTTGAAATACTGTTTCCCATGTCAAAGTTATTATATATGATTTCATATCTGTATTTCGTAAATTTAGATATTTCTTTAAAAGAAGAATTGTTAATTATTCTACTTAAATCTTGCGAATATGACAGAATACTCTGTAAAGTTAGCCAGTCCTGTTGTGGAATTTTGTATGTTTTTATTACTTGCATATCTAAAACTTTTAGTTCTTTGATACATTGGAGCCAACAAACAAATCCTTTCTGTTCCCAGGAATTAATAATTTCTCTATATATTTAATGTGGAAAGTTCTTTGTGACTATAAATGGTTCAGAAAAACAACAAGGAGTGTATCACCACAGGCAGACTATAAAATAAAGTAAAATCTTTAATAAACAATCTACTGACAACTCAGAGACAGGACAAGTACTTTCAGCATAATGCTTTCTTCAGATCCTGATTATTGGGTCCTGAGTGTCTTAATTGAAAATACTAACATCCAATCACTATATTAGATCTTAATCAAGTGATTCCATTTAAAATCCGACAAGAAAATCCAGTTAAGAACGGTAGTTCACGATGCTTCATGGATCTGCCAATCCCAGACTGTTAAAAACAGCAAGCCTATTTTCTGACCAATAAAGTATTTTCTCCATTGCTTCTTACTTGTTGCCATTCAATGAGAATGTACATCTCCACACTGAGGTATCTTCCCAATAGGGTACAAGCAAATGCTGCACACCTCTTTACCGTCCAATCAGAAAACAGCTGTATAACTTTCATGTTCAAAGACCAGCCTTCTAATGCAACATTAATAAATAATTCAGAGGGTTATATCAATTGTAAATATTTTTCATCAATGGATATCTTACTTTCCTGTTAGATTGACAATCTGCTTTGTATAATCAAATATGTTATTACGTAGACTGTAGTGATTACATGCGAAGACTCTGATCAATTCTTCCTTCCTCGTACATAAACTCTCTGCTATTCTCTCTTTAGGCAAAGGCTAGACAAGGGAGTCACAAGTCTTTTATATTAAAGAATATATATGTATCATTTACTACTACATATTAATACGTAGAGCATTATCTTAGCTCTAAAATGAGATCAAAGAATTCTCAGTTGCTACCTCATCTCGCCAATAATAAACCGAGATGAACAACAGACCTTTCGTCTAACCAATGGGAGGTTTTCTTCTCCTGCTAAGCATTTTCCTCATTGCAAGGAGCCCATTTTTTTGTACAATTTATATATCCATTATGATGCCATATACTATTAGCTTCTTCCACTTCTAATTGAGCCAATCGCTCTACCAACCCAGTTCAGAACTTCATGCTCAGAAATGACACCAAGCACATCAACTGTCAGTATCAGATATTTTCAGCCGTTCTCCCTTCAGGCCGAAGCTAAGCTATAGAGACTCTCAAGTATCTCTCTTGATCTATTCTCATGATTACTCACTTCCAAGGTAAAGGGAGTCACAGGAAATCATGATTAAGGAACAGCTGAGATTATTGGCTACTGTCCCATCTGACCAATACTAAGTCAAAGAAAACGGCAAACCTCTATTTTAACCAATTAGAGGTTTTGCTTTCTTATACGAATGTCAAATAAAACTCCCAGCCAAATACTCTAACTAAAACACAGTATTTTTTATGTCCATTGGTAGACAATTCTACCTTTTAATACTTAATCTTCTTTCTTTTAAGAATGGTTTCAATGGAACTACGCCATTCAACCCAGGTGGGTGATCAGCTCTTAAATTCATAATCCATTTAGCCAACTCCACTTCCGTTTTCTTAACTAGGTCTCCTTCTCTTAAGGTTTGTTCATTCTTGAGATAACCATGAACTTAAAAGAATGTATGATATTATCTCAGACATGAGTAAATAGAGCATTGGTTTCTATTTTATTTCTTATATCTGACTAATATTTATAAATACATTCTTTTAGCATTCTATTTGTCTTTCCTAAGTAATAACTCGAGCACATGGTACAAGTAGCAATATAGACAACATTCTTGTTATTACAATTAGCATATCCATGGAATCTGTAACTTTTCCCAGTACTGGGGTGAATCAAATTATTGTTGGAATTTATCACTGCACAAGTCTTACAAGAACCACATCTGCATGTACCCAATACATGTAGAGATATTTTGTGCTGTGTTTGTGGTCCATTCTTGTTGCACAACATCCTTTTTAATTTCTTTTTATTCTTAAAGGTAAAGTGAGGCACTTCTCCCACTATGTCTTTTAACTTATTATCTGAGGTCAGGATGGGCCAATATTTCTTGATCGCTGTACATACTCTGGTTGTCAGTACTGTAAGTAATATTGAACCTCATTAGCTATTGTTTATCCTTATCTGTATTCTCAGAGGTGACTTATTCACTGCTAATCCCTTGATGATATGGAGAAGAATAATATGGTCTGCCTTTATTAACTCGAAGAGCCATTGCTCGCTCCTCGGTCATACTTATTTTGCCCAGATTATAACCACGTTCCTTAAAATCGTACATCAATTTATTTTCTTCCCTAAGGAAGATCTCTTCTTGGGTACAGAGTCTAGATATATGAGTTACTTGAGTATCAACAATGTTACGAAATATATGCCTAGGATGCATACTGGAATGATGGAGCATATGATTCTACCACATAGATTTCCTAAACAACATGGTGTTAATTCCCTTAACTGGATCAAGTAACAGTTTAATATCAGAGAAGTCTGTGTGCTTTCTGGACATCTTGACCTCAAACTTAAGAAAGGTGGTGGTCCCAGTTAAATAATCAACAAATTCCTTTAATCCTTTCTCATCACCTTCCCACAGAAAAAAGATGTCATCCACAAATCTATTGTATAGAATGAAATTTTCACACCATAGATTTCTCTCATCCAAGGCCCATTCTTTCTCCCATTGGGCTAGCACCAAATTTGCATAGCTATTGGCACAGGGGGTGCCCATGGCCACCCCCATTGTTCCAAAAATAGCTGTTGTCATACAGAAACACATTATTTTCTAGCACCATCTCCAGCAATGTACAAATCGTATAAGAATCCAGCTTTTCTTCTCTCAATAGCTCTCGTATGGCCTCTATCCCATATTGATTGGGTATGGATGTGAAGAGGCTATTGACATCCATAGTAACCATAAGTAAATTAGAAAAGCTGGTCCTATTCTTCATTACTTCAAACAACTGTAAAAACTGTGCTATGTCTTTAATCACAATATTAACTTTAGTTAGGAGCTTTTTGAGCTCATCCTCTAGATAGATCGATAGAGGCTCCATGGACCATCCTCAACCTGCCACTAGAGAGCGCATAGGTGGTATTCGACTGTCCTTATGGATCTTTGGTAACCCACTGATAGTGGGTATAACAGGGTGCTCCATAATGAGTAAATCATGCATATCCTTAGTTATGCTGCTATTCATCAACATCTCATACAAAGTGTCATCTATTCTCATCTTCATCAAGTCCAATATTTTTTTATTGATCTTCATGTAGGTCTCTTGATCACTAAGCATAGTTGCCATACTTTTTGCATAGTCATCCGCTTTCATTATTACCACCGCAACTCCTTTATCAGCAGCCTTGATGATAATGCCATCTCTTTTTTGTTAATCTTTTAATACTTCATGCTTTCTTAGTTAAATTCTAATAATGTTTGCCCTTCCTTTTCTGTCTGGCTTCAGAAACCTCTCGCTCACAGAGATGTATAAAAGTATCAACAGTAGGATGGTTAAGCGGAACAAAAGTACTAGGCTTCTTATACTGCCTTCCATCTTTGTTTCCAATAGAATTTACATTATCTCCAAATATGCATTTCAAAGTGACATTTCTCCCAAAGCATTTTAAATCTGTGACAAATTCATCAAGTCATGATTTCATAGATGGTGTGAAACTCAGTCCTTTCTCCAATAATTTTATTTGGTCTTCAGTTAAGTGTTGCTCTGATAGATTAACCACTAGAGAATTCTTCATAGAACTTTCCTTCTATTGCTTTCCCTGCTCATGAATCTGGCAGCTCGCGGTTCTTTCATCTGAATTAAAAAAGGGAGCTGTTGCAATACAGGTAAGTGGATAGCTCCCTTCTTAGGTACAGCTCCAGAGTTAGTTGAATGTTCTTCTTCCTGGCTGTCAACTACTGCATTTCCTATAAGGGATTCCATGGTCTTATTAGTAGATGTGTCATGAGTTAAACATTCAATCCCATCATCTGTAAAATTCACACTTCCATTGCCTTTATTCCTATCAGTTCCATTTTCACTATCATGATGTACTTCTACATTTACGATCGCTTCAGATGCTCTCATTTCTTGATTTTGGGGTTCCATATTAGTGCCATTACTGGCTTGCATATTCTTTTTGCTATTGAAATTCATTGTCCAAGGCCATTCAAATAAATGGCCTTTTTCTATGTCATTATAATCCCTTAGTAGTTTATGACTTTTTATTTCCTTAAGTTTCCGCTCATAGGCTACTAATTTATCCTGTAAGCTTTCTAACTTATTCAGGTTACTTTATGAAAGCTTCATAAACTCCAATTCTTTTTGCTTCATTTCAGTGAGGTTACTAGTCTCTTCCTGTTGCAGTCTAAAGAAGTCTATGAGCAATTTCATGTAACTAAAACTAGATACTAATTGCCTGCCATTTCGCCAAAAGCTCCAGGTACATTTTGCCACAACCCAGCATACATTTCACTCGTAATCCTCAAGGTATAAACTGATGATGGAGGCAGGCTTCCATGTGGAAGCTTTGCCACTGTAGCCGTTTAAGCTGATTTGCTGCATTTTCAACAGTTTTAAAAATCTCTTCAAACCCCAAATCTTCAGTGTCCATCAAAGGCATGGTTATATCAGTTTTGTCCAAATTTAATTGTAACAAAGGATTCAGTGTACCTGTAGTTATTTCCATTGCTGCTCTTTTCCTTGCTGAATCCATTACAGAGATTTGGCTGCTTGACTAATCCATTTGATTATACAAAGCAGATTGTCAATCTAACAGGAAATAAGATATCCATTGATGAAAAATATCTGCAATTGATATAACCCTTTGAATTATTTATTAATACTGCATTAGAAGGCTGGTCTTTGAACATAAAAGTTATACAGCTGTTTTCTGATAGGACGGTAAAGAGGTGTATAGCATTTGCAAGCATCCTATTGGGAAGATACCTCAGTGTGGAGATGCACATTCTCATTGAATGGCAACAAGCAGGAAGCAATGGAGAAATTACTTTATTGGTCAGAAAATAGGCTTACTGTTTTTAACAGTCTGGGATTGGCTGATCCATGAAGCATCGTGAACTACTGTTCTTAACTGGATTTCCTTGTCGGATTTTAAATGGAATCATTTGACTAAGATCTAGTATAGTGATTGGATGTTAGCATTTTAAATTAAGACACTCATGACCCAATAATCAGGAGCTGAAGAAGGCATTATGCTGAAAGTGCTTGTCCAGTCTCTCAGTTGTCAGTGGATTGTTTATTAAAGATTTTACTTTATTTTATCATCTGCCTGTGGCGATACGCTCCTTGTTGTTTTTCTAAAGTCTTTTGTTTTTCTGGGAGCATTCTTTTGTGGTGTTTACCTGATTTTTTTCCAAATGACTATAAATGGTGCTAAAAGATCAAACCAGATTTTTAAATCTATATTTGCATTAATAATTTTCCTAAATGAGTCAGTGTAATTAATCATATGAGTTTTAGTGGGTTTCATTATGTTATATTGCATACTAATACATATGTGCCATGGCAAATTGTTTTTATCTGTTGTTTGAATTTTTTTTTGTAAATCAAATTCATTTATTGATATTACAGTTAGTAATTCTTTCCAATTTGCAGAGTAATTTGGACTTATCCAGTCTGAGATTGTTCAAGATATTGATGCTTTTATATATGTTTCTGTATCAGGAAAGTTTAATCCTCCCTGTTTCCATGGTCTGATATAATGTACTAAAGCGATTCTGTTTCTTTTGGGAAACCATAAAAATTTTATTAGGCATGAATTTATTTTTTTAAGTATATTCCTTTCTGGTAACAGTTGTATAGACAAGGCTATACATATATATATATATATATATATATATATATATATATATGATCTTGGGCAGTAAAACCATTTTTATTAACTGTAGTCTATCCTCAAATGTTAATATTATTTTGTTCAATTTTCCCACAGAGATTTCAATTGTATTGATCATATGAT
This sequence comes from Protopterus annectens, assembly GCF_019279795.1. Lineage (NCBI taxonomy): Eukaryota > Metazoa > Chordata > Ceratodontiformes > Protopteridae > Protopterus > Protopterus annectens. Next base: position 267,415,044 of record NC_056738.1, read on the forward strand.
TGCAGTTTGAGACTGTTGTTGTGTCTTTCGGCTTATCCCGGTTAGGGGTCGCCACAGCGTAACTCCGGTCCGCTTTTATCCTTGCATAACTCAATTCCTAGATATTTTAAGGTAGATTCTTGTTTCCCTATGATGTGATCCCCCCTTGGTCTGCAGTTTTTTTTATTTTAAAAATAAAAATTTTGACTTTGATTTATTGAAATGGAGTTCCTGAAGTAATGTGAAATTTGTCAATTAATATATCTAATTATTTTAGTGTCTCTTTTGTATTAGTAATATGTCATCAGCAAATAGCATTACTTTAGAATTGTATTGTTCATAAACCATGTATTCCTTTGATTTTTACATTGTTATGAATTGAATCTGCCAATATGTCAATAACCAGAGCAAATAGAATCAGTGACATGAGACATCCTTGTTTACTGCCTTTTGTTTTATGTATAGATTCAGAGGTAAAAGGACCTAACTTGACATACCCTAAATTATTTGTATATATATATATATTCTTTAGGAGATGAACAAAGTATGCAGGGAATTCAAATAGCATTAGGATTTTGAATAAATAGTCCAGTTTAGGGAATCAAAGGCTTTCTCTATATCTAAGCCAATTATTAGTGTTTATTTTTATTAACATAATTATAAGAGAAAGTATCCTTTTAATATTGTCATGTGTGTGTCTATGATATATAAATCCAGTTTGATCATTATTTATTGTTTTGGATAGTGGTATTTTCATTCTGTTAGTTAATATTGTCATAAATATGGTATAGTCATTATTTAATAATGATATAGGTCTATATGAGATACAGAGGTTTGGGGCTTTGTTTTCCTTTAGGATTGGTGGGATTAAGGAATGTCTCCAAGAGAGTGGTATTAAAGCTTGTGACTGAATTTCTAATAGAGTTTTATGGAAGAGGGATAGTATCTTTGAAGGACAAAGTTTATATATTTCCCTAATTATGCCATCTATACCTGGAGCTTTATTATTTTTACCCTCTTTTATTATATCTGTAATTTCTTTGTTGGATATGGGTGCTTGCAGATCTAATTTTAATTTTTCTGGTATTTGTTTGTATTAGAACATTTTTTATTTAGATTTAATTGATCAGTATGTATATTTCTTTTTGGAAATGTTCCATATAGTGATTTCTATAGGCATCAAGAATGTCACCTATATCAGAGACATTTTCCCTTTCTTTTCATGGAAGATACTTTTAATTGTATTTTGATTCTTGTGGATAAATTATGTAGATATTTGGGAGAAGTGGGCAAGGTATTCATTTTTAGTTTTTCTAAAGCTAAACAACTAGTTTTATGTGTTAGAATTTTGTTGTATTTATGGTTTAATACTTATGCTTTCTTTTTCATCTCCAAATGGTTTTGATTTTTTCAGTTTTTACTGACACAAGCTTGGATTGTAGAGCTAATAATTCAGAATCCCATTCTCTGATTTTTTGTTACCAAGTTTAGGTTTTACCATAGAGGTAAGCTTTTACTGAGTGCCATATCATTATTTTATTTATGTCTGTGGTGGAATTATTATCTAAGAAGAACTATAATTCAGATAATAACCAGAGTTTGAACTCTTTAATTTTAGTTATATATGCTGGAACTCTGGCATTAAAGATTAATGGTTTGTACCCATTTTGAAGTTTTAGTATCAATGAATTGTGGTCTGAAAAAGGGCAGGGCGTGATTGAGAAATTAATGATTTTAGAGTTTAAGTCATGGGCAGCAAATATTTTATCTATTCTAGTTTGGGTACCAAATCTGTGATCTTGATAGGGAAACAACAAAGATTTATCTTCTTTAAATTTGAAAGGATCTGCAAGGTGAAATTATTCTACCCACTTGTTTAAAGCTTTTGATACAGCAGATGTATGCAGCAGTCATTTATTTGTAGTTTCAGAAATATCAAATATACAGTTAAAATATTCTCCTAATATTAAGTTGCCTTTATAATTATTGTAAATGAAATTCAAGTGTTTTCTTTTAACAGTTCCTGTTCCAATACCTGTGAACCAGTATAGATTGGCTAGAGTCCATATGCTGTTATTATATTTAAGTATTACTAATGCCATAAGGCCTTCTTTATCTTCATACTTATAAATTATTTCTGGGTTATTCTCATTTGTTTTCCATAAAATTGTTACCCCTTTTGTCTTTGTCTTATAAGTGGATTGCGCCAATGTCATATATTCCTTGGGATTCTATTTGTAATTGTCATTTATTTTGAAATGAGTTTCTTGAAGGAAGACAATTTGTGCTTTGTTCAGTTTTAAATATTTCAGTAGATTTGATCTCTTGCTAGGATTGTTTAAGCCATTGGTATTTAAAGATAACAAAGTTAAATTCATCTTAGGATATTTAGACTATGTATTTTTTGTTTTATGGTGACTATTAAAACATTTTCCTCTGATAACTATAAATTATATGTTTGAGCTTTTAAAGGAAATTATCAGTTTTTTACTTTGTTTACAAATAAAGTAATGTTTTGGTCAGGCATACAAAAAATGTTTTTGTGAAATAAATATAAATTAATAAATGTTAACAAAACTAAGATCCGGATTAGCCATGGAAAGAAAATCATTCCTAATCTGATGGATAAACCTAAGTCCGTCAGATTATCACTCGTGTATTGACAATCCAGAACATCTGAGCTCCATAAATTGAATCATCATATGGAGAATATCTGTAATAGGAATAAGCAATATTTATATTATTTTGAACTTATATAGTACTATTGTAGATTAGACAGAATTCTAATACAATATAAAGGTGTACTTATTGTATAAGCAGTTAATATTTACATGAAAGATAGTTGACAAGGAATTCAATCATAATAAAGTAGGATGTGTCATATATAAAACCTCAGTAAAAGATTATAGCACACAGTTATTTAACATATTCACCCTTATTGATGAAGTATTTCAAAACTTATTACTTAATATAAGTAGATGGTAATAATATTTATACCTAATGTTTATAATACATTGTATTTTCCTGGATATATCAGAAGCTATATTTCATTGTTTGCTAGCCATCATTTAAGTAATCACTTTTTGTTGCTAACTTACTTAAAGCATCAAGTTTGTTTTATGTGAACATTGATGAAAGTTAGTGCATTTTAATTCAGTGCATCCCTCTTCCCACACACAAACATTTTCATATCTTAGTATAAAATAAGTGAAGTTATAGGTTAAAAACAACAAATTCACTTATTGTCATTAATGAATACAAGTTCCCTTCCATATTCATAAATTGCCATTTTATGGCATATACTGAAAGTTTTTAGATTTAAATGGCAACATTCTATTTTGTATAATCAGCAAACGTTAAACTGAGTGATTATTGTCAATTTAATACTATTTGTTCAGAATGTGATTGTTACATTCTGTGACATTCCTAGTTCAGGCTTCTATTGTTTCCCTTGAACAACTTTTGTGAATTTGATGTCATGTATAAAACATTAGTCACCTTGGTAACAGCTTAAGCGTTATGTATTGTCAATATGGGTTACAAAACGACAATTCAAGTTAAAGCAGTTATATGACGTGTTATGCACATTTACTTATTTGAGAAAATCATCATGCTTCCCCTTGATGTTCACTATAGTGTAAAACAGTAGTGTTATTATACACAAGCCCATGTTATTAAACTGAGTGTCTATTGTCAATTTAGTAGTATTTGTTCAGAATGTGATTGTTACATTCTGTGACATTTCAAGTTCAGGCTTCTATTGTTTCTGAGGAACAACTTTGTCAGTTTGATGTCATGTATAAAACATTAGTTACCTTGGCAACCGCTTAAGTATTATATATGGTCAAGATGGGTTACAAAAACTACAATTCAAGTTAAAGCAAATACATGACTTGTTATGCATGTTTACTTATATAAGAAAATCATCATGCTTCCCCTTGATGTTCAATGTAGTATATGTCATTTATGACAAGTTAAGACAGTAGTGTTATTATACACAAGCCCATGTTATTGAATCCTGTCTTTAATATCTAAATTCAGCAGACTGCTTCATCTTATATGGTGATTATATATTTTATGTCTAGATTTACTAAAATCATACATTACATAACTATTGTGTGTGTGTGTGTTGTCTTTTTTGTTGGCTGTTGCTTAGTTATTTGAGAGACGACAAGCTGTAATGCTTATTTATTCTTCTTATTAGCTCCTTCCAAGCATGTTTATATAGCCCATAGACTTTAAATTATGTGAACCTTCTAGTTTCTTATTTTTTATAAGCATATTTCCATCCTTACATACTCACATATCAGTACTTCAAGCACGGGCAACAATACCCATCCAGTTTTGTCAGAATACCATTCACTAGTTCATATGTTGTGTTTCTAGGCTGTTCTTAAAATATCAAAACCAATATTTGTCCTGTTCCATTTTACCAACCTGTTCCATGCAGTGGCCACTTCCATTCCCACAGATATTTCCACAAAGGAAATCTGATGACTCTCCAGCACTTCCTGGCAACCCCAAATACCCCTAGAATCAGCTATCCCCAAATGCCCAACACGTTCGAGCAAGCTCACCTCCAAGACCACTGGGTACTGCACAAGACTAAGGGCTCTTAGTCTTTCACAATAACTCAAACTTCCACTCTTATGTAAGTCCTTAATACGTTTGGACCAAAATACATTTTAAATATAAAATTGCGCTTATTATTTTATTATTTTTTTACATCAAGAATCAACTTAAGCTAAATGAAGTGTTGGGAGACCATCAATATGGGTACTTGTGGTTGAAAACAGCCCTTTTATTTTATATATATATATATATATATATATATATATATATATATATTTTTTTTTTTAAACCAAAAACTTCATTGCCGAGAATCATCTCGAAGGCTCCTCAGAGCTGTTAAGCATTATCGTCACTCTGTCTCCATTACCATAGAAACCTGGGAATGTCTTTTTCTGTTAGTGTGTCTTTGTGCTGCATACCAGAGGCTTGCAAAGCACCTAAAGCAAACCTTCACTTCACTGCAACTTCAAGCCTAAATTCCCTCTCTTTCAGTGAGGCAGCAGCCAGGAAAAAATGGAGCTCTCAAAATTCACTGCTCTCAGTTGGCCATCTAGGCTCCATCATGTCTGTCTATATATAATCCAGGAAGGTGCACCTCCATTCATTGACACTGGCATGATTAATGATAGTCAAATTGGTACTTGTTGTTCAAGAACTTGAGTGCATGCATGATCTGATGTTTTCTGGCACTAGACAAGTAACTGTCACCATTTCCTTGCTCAGCCTTGCATGAGGAGGCTAATCTGTATGTTTTACAGTGGTGTCACCTATTACAAGAGTATTTGGTTGGGTCAGTGCCTGCTTTACAGGCTCAGCATCTGTGAGTTTGTGACTCCTAGTACTGTGTGAGGAAGTAATCTTAAATTGCTGAGTATGCTTTGTGCCTGTGTTGTGGTTTAGAGGTCTTTGAGGTTTAGGCAAGTTAATCTTTAGAATCTCAGCATTTGGTGGATAAGTGTATTGCGATGGCCTTGGAGAGGTGCAATATGTGGTGTACTCCTGGGGATTTTGGTGTCTGGGTTTATTGTGTGTGAGATTTTTGCCTCAAGGATATTATATGTGTACATCTGTTACACACTGTGTTATGCTGTTTGAGCAATAGATGATCATCAGATAGCACGAGACAGTTCTTGCACTGTCTGAAGATACTCATCTCAGTCAGGCTGGATAGAGAAGTTGTGGTCCATGATACTGACAGAAATGTGTATAGGGGCAAGAATAAGCAACTGGAAAAGTATTCTAGAGTAGGATTTGTTAATTGAAAAGGCACATCATGTGTATGCTCCAAACCTGGCCCCAAGAAAACAGCCAAGACCTGTATTAGTAAAGATGCAATCCTACCATTAGAAAGAGTTGATCCTGACAAGGCTGTGGTAGAATGGCAAAATGTTAAAAAAAATGGAGATGGCAGAGTGTTTTAGGACACTAATTATTTACTGTACACCAGGCAGAAGAGAAACAATTTTTTCCCAACAATTAGGAGCATCGAGTGGCAGATGTGAGATTCAAGTTGCTGTATCCAGCTGTCTTTAGAATATTTTTTTAATCAAACACAAACAGGTTCCATAAGCCAAGGAAGGTCTTAATCAAAAACAACTTTAACTGGGAAAACTACTCATGTACCAACTCCTTTGCTCAACGCTTTCAGAAATTCATAAATTCCAATGCCCTGGACCAACTTATCCACACCCCCACCAGGGGCAACAATAATCTAGACCTAGTCATTATCAACATAAGTGACTGGTGTTCCACACCTGAAGTCAACTCCTCATTGGTCAGATCTGATCATAAGCTAATCACCCTAGATATCCACATCCCACCCCCACCCCTCATTAAGGAAACCACGGTAAAATATTTCTCCAAGGCCAACTTCATGCTTCTTAAGACAGAAGTGGAGAACTTCATGACACCCATGCAGATGGGCAATACAGTTACAACTGCTGAATCCTACACAAATGCACTCTATAAGCACTTACACGAGTGCATGGATCGTGCTATCCTGAACAGAACCAGGACACTATCCTCCAAAAAAAGGGAGCCAATCTGGTGGTCCCCTGCCATAAACAAACTCTACAGCAGAAGGAAGAAACTGTTGCAAAATCGAATAAAATCCCATGAGTGGAGGAGCTTGCTGGTCAGCCTCAGTAAGAAGCTAAGATCCCTTATAAGATCCTCCAAAACTAGCTACGAAAACAAAATTGCCACTGATTCTAAGGACAACCGCAAAGCATTCTATAGCTATGTCAGGAATCTCAATGGCAACACCCAGATCAGCTCTGAGTTACAGCACAAAGGCATGAAAATTACAGAACCAATTGATATTGCCAACATCCTGGCAGATAGGTTCAGTGCTAACTTTACTCCCCTCTCACCCCTAAAGGGCCCATATCTATGCAGGAAGAATGCAGAGTCCTTGTAATCACAATTACGAAGTAAAAGCTGCACTCTTTAAAGCCAAAAACACAGCATCCATGGGACCGGACAACATCCCAGGCTGCGTTTTACATGAACGTCAGAACGAACTGGCTCCCCACCTAAGCACCATGTTCAATCATAGTCTCACATCAGGCTTTCTGCCCACTGAATGGCGCACAGCAACAGTTATCCCACTCCACAAAGAGGGAGCCACCACTGATCCCGGGAACTATCGCCTTATTAGCCTGACGGGCCTGGTCTGTAAGGCCATGGAATGTATCATCATGGAACTCATAAACGAAGACATTGTTAACCTCCAAATTGTGAACCCCACCCAGTTCGGGTTTGTGAAAGGCAGATCATGCCTCCTGAACCTGAACGACTTCTTTGAGGCAGTCACCAAAGCTGTAGACAAGGGTAAGGTAGTTCACACAGCCTATCTTGACCTCGCCAAGGCTTTTGACACCATCCCCCATTCTGGAATTATAGATAAACTCACTAAACTAGGTATAAATGCTTACATCACAAGATGGGTTGCCAACTGGCTCACTGACAGAACCCACACTGTAAAAGTTGCAGACTCAAAATCTGACTTCAGCCCAGTGACAAGTGGAGTACCACAGGGTTCAGTCCTGGGACCTCTCTTGTTTGATATCTACTTCTCTGAAGTACAGGCTAACACAGAAGGCATTTGGATAACAAAGTTCACAGATGACTGCAAACTAGGAGCCATAGTCGAGTCCGCAAATGATGTGGACATCCTACAGAAGGGCCTCACTGAGACAGATGCCTGGTGTCAGAGCCATGGCCTCAAGCTCAATGCCAAAAACTGCATTGTCATCCCTTTTCGTAAAAACTCTGTACCCATGAACTACTACATAGGAGGCAGTCTACTTAATGCCGAATGTGTGATAAGAGACCTTGGGACCCAGGTGGGCAATAGACTCTCCTTTGATAATCACATCGCCGCAGTAGTCAGGAAATCCTTCTACGTGGCACACCTCATCACAAAAGGGTTCTCATCCAGGAAAAGAGGTCATTGCTCCCCTCTACTCGACACTTATTAGACCCATTACTAGAGTACAATGCCCCTTTTGTAATGTACCTCACAAGACATTTGCAGCAGCTGGAAAGGTCACAGAAGTACCTCACAAAGACGGCCTCAAACATATGCCCTACACTGACCGCCTCAAAAAAATACAGCTTTACTCCGTATCATATCTCCTACTCCGAGATGATCTCTGCCTAACATATAAAGCTATGTCAAACCCAGAGCTGTTGGACATGCTGCACCTAAAGAAATCCCAATCCCTCTAAGCTACACGCTTTAGGGACCTAAACCTTGTCACCACAATAAACTTTACATGCTGGAGGGCTAGATTCCTGTCCCAGAGACTTCCCATACTCTGGAACAAGCTACCCATCTATGTGAAGCAAAGTTCCTCATTAGCACTCTTCAAGAAAAATCTTGATGAGTGGATGGGAAATAGGAAATGCACCCCGGGAATCACTTCTGTGGCTCTGCTCGACAGGGACACAGGAAAATAACTTTCTTGGGTGGCGTAAGCCAGGGAACCTTGTTGGCTAGGCTTACTTAGGCCCTTGGGCCAATAGCCTAGTACCTACCTATGAACTAATACAAACATGCAAAGAATAAGATCTTCTCCACCTCATAGGGATTTGAATAAAAAAACAGGTATTATCATTGCAAAGTTTTTGAAATAAAATCTGTTCCTCAATGATAATTGAGATCATGTGCCATTGACAATTAAGATAAAAATGCAGGGCAATGAAGTAAAAATTAGACATTGGCGTTTCGCCATCTATCTGTTAAATAGAGAGGAGTTTAAGGAATGGGTAGTGGAAATTATTCGAGAGATATTAGGGAAGATGGAAATTACTTCAGAAGTTATAGCTAGTGAGTTGATAAAATGAAATAAGAGTTTAAAATAGGATAGAAATGAAAGAAAAAGAGAGATGGTTAAGAAGTAAGAATTATTTAGGGGGACTGACCAAGGTTAAAGTATTGCAGAATAAGGGGAAATCGCATAGAACAAGAAGTGTAACTTCAGAGTGCTAAAGAGAAAATAAGGGAGTATCAGGATAATAGGCATGAGTTTAGAAAGATTGGTGTAGAACTGTTTTTCCATAATACCTCCAGAGCTCAGTCTTTTAGCACAATTACTTGGACAATGGAAAGTAGAAAGGGTTTCTGACAAAATTAGGGACCTGATAACAAGGAAAACAACCAGCCATCCTGTAGAGGTATTAAAGATATCTCTGAAATGTTATGAAAATATATGTAAAACAAAAAAATGTGAAAATCAAGAAAGAGCAAAAATGGAAATATTTATGGAAGACTTAAGTATGCCAAGGTTTGAGGTAGATGCGTTGGGTCTATATTAGAAGACCGAAGATGCATTCTTTCAACTGCGTCTTGGTCGAACTTAAAAGGCTGAAAATGCAAAATATCGAAGCAGCTGTTAAGCAAATTCTTTCCCTGGGAAAGAATTCGCTTGGCCACTTCGGCACTTAGCTGTTTTCGGTGTTGTAGTGCGGACACAGAGTTGGTATATTTAATTAGGGGGCAGCCCCCCTCATTGGGGGATGTGGGGGGCAAAGCCCCCACTTAATGTAATGCTTGAAATTGTTTTTTATTTTTTATTTTTTTGTTGGAACAGCGATTTTTTTTTTCCATGGGGAAAAAAATTGCTGTTCTGACACTTCGACATTGTAAGCTTTTGCTTACATTGGGTCGATTAATCACCATTCGCTTTTTTAAGTGTTTGGTGATCTAATATAGACCCGATGAGTTAATTAAGAAAGGAGATTAGATAAAAACAGTGCTGTATAATCAATCTGCAAGACGTCACCAGGAATAGATGGTATTCGTGTGGAAGTTAGGATGGAAGAAAGTCTTAAAGATCTGGAAGGCTTTGTTTAACAGTATTTTAAAAGGAGTTGAAGCACCAACACCTATCATATAGGTCCATTTCAGTTTTTAAGTCATGATTATAAAGTGTAGCTAAAAGAACGGCAAAAGTGTTGCCAGAATTGATAGATATAGATCAGTGTAGTTTCATGAAGGTGAGGCAGACATTTGACAACATTGATGATCCCAGAGAGAAGCAGAATATAAGAGAATATGTCCATTATTGGTCGGTCTTAAGGCAGAGAAAACATTTTACAGAATAAACTGGGATTTTGTGAGAGGACAGTGGAAGAATTTGCATTACATGATACAATAATAAGGTTAATTAGGAGGATATGTGAGGGATAGGTTCATAGGTAGGTACTAGGCTGGCCTATGGCCCCCTATAGCAAGCACAAAAAAGGCTACCCCTCTGGCTTTCGCCACCCAAGAAATCCTGTGCCTGCCCTGTCAGAACACCATAGAAGAAGTCCCCCTGGGGAATTTTTATTACCCATCCAATCATCAAGATTTTTTTCTTGAAGTGTGCTAATGAGAGGAGCTGTTTGACATATATAGGTAGTCTGTGTCCAGAGTATGGGAAGTCTTTGGGACAGGAATCTATCCCTCCAGCATGTTCTGTTTATTGTGGTGACAAGGTTTAGGTCACTAGAGCGTGTAGCTCGGAGGGATTTGGATTTCTTTAAGTGAAGCATGTCCAACAGCTCTGGGTTTGACATAGCTTTGTAGTTAGGCAGAGATCGCCTCTGAGTAGGCGATATGCGACGGAGTAAAGCTGGAGATTTTTGAGACGGCCTGCATAAGGCATCTGTTTGAGGGCAGAAATCCTCTTTGTGAGGTATTTTTGCGGCCTTTCCGGATGTTGTAGATGTCTTGTGAGGTACATACCAAAAGGGGCGCTGTACTCTATAATGGGTCTAATGAGTGATGAGTAGAGGGGAACAATGACATCTTTTTTTCTGGATGTGAAACCTTTTGTGATGAGGTGTGCCACGTAGAAGGATTTTCTGACCACTGTGGGGATGTGATTATCAAAGGAGAGACTACTGTCCACCAGTGTCCCAAGGTCTCTTATCACACTTTCGGTGTTAAGTAGACTACCACCTATGTGGTAATTTATTGGTACAGAGTTTTTACCAAAGGGGATGACAATGCACTTTTTGGCATTGTGCTTGAGACCATGGTTTTGACACCAGACATCTGTCTCAGTGAGGCCCTTTTGTAGGATGTCCACATCGTTAGGAGCTTCGATTATGGCTGCTAGTTTGCAGTCATCTGCGAATTTAGTTAGCCAAAGACCTTCTGTGTTAGCCTGTACTTCAGAGAAGTAGATACCAAACAGGAGAAGACCCAGGACTGAACTCTGTGGTACTCCACTTGTCACTGGTCTGAAGTCTGATTTGGAGTCTGCTACTTTCCCATTGTGGGTTCTGTCAGTAAGCCAGTTGGCAACCTGTCTTGTGACATAGGGATTTATACCTAGTTTAGTGAAATTTTCTATAATTCCAGAGTGGGGGATGGTGTTGAACGCCTTGGCGAGATGTAGATAGGCTGTGTGAACCACCTTACCCTCATCTATGGCTTTGGTGACTACTTCAAAGAAGTCTGTCAGGTTTAGGAGACATGATCTGCCTTTTACAAACCCGAACTGTGTGGGGTCCAGAGTTTAGAGATCTCCAATGTCTTTGTTTATGAGTTCCATGGTGATATGTTCCATGGCCTTGCAGACCCGGCACGTCAGGCTAATGAGGCGGTAGTTCCTGGGGTCTGTTGTGGCCCCCACCCTTTGTGGAGTGGGATAACCGTCGCGGTGAGCCATTCACTGGGCACAAAGCCTGAGGTGAGGCTATGATTGAACATGGTACTTTGTTGGGGTACCAGTTCATTCTGTAGTTCGTGTAGAAGGCAGCCTGGGATGTTGTCAGGTCCCATGGATGCTGTGTTCTTGGCTTTGGAGAGTGAGGTTTTTACCTGTGCAGCCATGATTACAGGAACTTTGCATTCTTCTGGTATAAAGATGAGCCCTTTAGGGGGTGAGAGGGGGTAAAGTTAGCACTGAACCTATCTGCCAGGATGCTGGCAATATCAGTTGGTTCTGTATATTTAGTGTCATTGTGCTGTAACTCAGAGCAGATCCGAGTGTTGCCATTGAGATTCTTGACATAGCTATAGAATGCTTTGTGGTTGTCTTTAGAATCAGTGGCGATTTTGTTTTCATAACTAGCTTTGGGGAATTTTATGAGGGATCTCATCTTCTTACTGAGGCTTTCCAGGGAGTTCCTCCAATTGTGGGATTTTACTCTTTTTTGCAACAGTTTCTTTCTTCTGTTGTAGAGTTTGTTTATGGCAGAGACCACCAGATTGGCTTCCTTTTTTTGGAGGATAGCATCTTGGTTCTGTTAGGGATAGCACGATCCATGCACTCATGTAAGTGCTTATAAAGTGTATTTGTGTAGGATTCAGGTCGTATCTCTATTGCCCATCTGCATGGGTCTTGTAAAGTTTGCCACTTCTGTCTTATGAGGTGTGAAGTTGGCTTTGGAGAAATTTTTTATGGTTGCTTTCCTAATGGGGGGTGGGAGCGGGATGTGGATATCTCGGGTGATTAGCTTGTGTTGGTATCTGACCAACAAGGAGCTGACCTCTGGTGTGGAACACAGGTCACCCATGTTGGTGATGACCAGGTCTAGGAAATTGCTGCCTCTGGTGGGGGTGTGGATAAGTTAATCTAAGGCGTTGGAATTGATGATTTCCAGAAAACGTTGAACAAAAGAGTTGGTACATGAGTAGTTTTCCCAGTTAATGGTAGGGTAGTTGAAATCACCCATTATTAGAGTGTTGGGTTGTAACTTAATATTTTCCAGTGTATCAAGAAAAGAGGAGTGGGAATCCTGTGGCATGGTGGGGGTCTGTAGCAAGCTACAATCTGGATTGCGGTATTGCCCAGAGTTAGTTGCACTTGGATAATCTCGGATGCATTATGCTGAGCAACTAGATTGGAGGTGTGGGTATCCTTAATGGATATGGACACGCCTCCACCTTTAGTGTTTCGGTCCGGGTTTGGTGGCCGAAAGGTGTGGTATGAATTATAGCCTGGTAATGCAGGGGTGCTCTCTGGAGCTTTGAACCAGATCTCTGTCACTGCACAGATGTCAATGTTCTCCATTTTAAGGAGTGCCTCGAGTGAGTGCATTTTGAGGTTTAGACTTCTAGCATTGAGTAGCATTACCCTCAGATTTTGATTGCTTGTACTTGTTATGGTGGTGGATTTGTTATTTGAACCTTGCCTAACAAAAGGCACTATAGGGGCGGCAAGAGCCTTTGCCAGTATCCGGAATCCCAAGGGTGACAGGTGTAGGCCATCTCTGGCAAAGCAGCATGGTCTGTCGATCATGTCGTCCCAGGCAGACAGATACTGGATTCCCTTAGAATGACACCAGACGCATAGCCAATTGTTGAAGTCACTCATTTTGTCCTTGTACTGTGGTATCATTCTGGGTGATGGCAGGATGCTACTCAGGGCTAGGGTCATATCTGCCTGGTCTACAAGATCGGAGAGCTCCTCCATGTCTGTTTTCATGCAGTCCAGGGAGGTACGTCTCAGGTCATTCACACCAACATGGACAATGACAGAGTTATATTTGTACTTGTTGTGGAGTGACCTGAGTGCGTGCGTTATGTGGCGGATCCTGGCACCTGACAGGCAGCTGACAATAACTTTTTCCTTGTTTAGCCTGGTGAGTGGAACATCAGTGTGCTTGACTATAGAGTCACCTATGACTAGAGTGTTGGGTACGTTATGCCTTATGGGCTGTAGTTGAGTGGCACACTGAGTATGTGGGCTATGTGTCATTTGGGTTGTCTTGGGGGTGGAGGTTGCTTGCCTTTCTGCTTTGGAGGTTTCAGTTGTTTGGGCACATTTTTATTGAGAGCCTCTGCAAATGTAGGTGTGTGTTTTGTACTTCTGTGTGTGTGTTTTGGTGGTGTAGGTTTTGAGGGACTATGCGATGAGTGTGGTGCGGTGCAAGTGTTTACCTTCTCCTCTTGACTGTCTAGTCCAGTCTTCGTTGAAGAGAGCTTTGCTTCCAGTTTGGCTATATAAGTGCATCTCTCACAGGTCGTAGTGTTGGGTGGTAGGAGGAGAGGGTTTTCTGTGTACTTGAGGCAATTGCTGCATTGTCCCAAGATGCCCAGATTCATCAGGTAGACAGGAGAAAATACTGGGAGCTGACCTTTAGACATGCCTGAATAGGTGCTTATTTATTAAGTACTAAAAACTGTTTTCCTCTAGACAAGTGAGGAAAGTTGAGTGCTGTAGTAATTTTCTAACTTATTTGATGCTTACAATGAGTTCTGAACAAGTGCTGAGCTCAAAGAAACAGATTTGAGTGCTAAAACTAAAAAGCTGGCTAGTTGCAAGGGAAAATTTGAAGAACAGACTTAATGGGGCCAGGAATAGTTTAACCCTAGTTAAGTGGGGGGGGGGGCTCAGGAGCACACAAATAGTCCTGAACACAGCAAATCCGTATCTGGACAAGACCTGCCACAGGAAAGGGGGAAGCAAGCTTAGAATTTTTTTTTTTCAGTAAAAATTTTTTTTCCAGTAAAGTGGACATGGAGAAAGCTGGAATATAAGTTAATTCAACGTTAAGAATCTGAGTGGGTTGGCCTTCACAAATGTTCTCTATTAAATTAAATGAACTAATGACGCTAGACTGGGAGGAGTGTCACAGATCAAATATACAGTATGGGTGGGCAACTGCAAAAGCACCAAGTATAAGAACACCACAACACTAGGGAGGGTGGGTAGGAAAAATTACACTTCCTAGCTGTAGCCACTAAATAAAAGTTTTAAACAGATCAAGGAGCAAGCAGGCTCTTGAGAATGCATTCAACTGTAAAGAGACAGTTATAGTAATGCACACTATTACAGTTCCTAGCTGTAGAACACAGAAACCTCAAAAAATCAAAAATGCACAGAAAAGCTCAGATAGAGCACTCACAAACAGAAAATACAACTCGGTATGAAAAAGCAGTTTACAGTTAAGTAATTCAGTAAAAATGCAGTTAGAGTAATGAAACAGTATCTAGCAATGAAAAAATACAGTTAAAACAGTAGGAGGCAAAAAGTAAATTGGGAGGGCTCCTCTCTGATAGTTGTATCTAAACAGATGAACCATGCAGGGGTGTCCTCTTTCCCCCTTTATTTGCTTTATATTTAGAGTCATTGGCAAAGCAAATAAGGGACTCACAATTCAAAGCTGTAATTGGTATGGTGATCAAGAAGAGCTGGATTTATGTGCAGATGATATTATTCTGTACCTGATAAAAC
Organism: Protopterus annectens; assembly: GCF_019279795.1. Lineage (NCBI taxonomy): Eukaryota > Metazoa > Chordata > Ceratodontiformes > Protopteridae > Protopterus > Protopterus annectens. The sequence continues at coordinate 267,430,274 of NC_056738.1, forward strand.
CAGAAAAGGACATCTGAGTATTTTGGAACATTTTGAGACAGTTTTAAGTCTTTTCAGGATATAAAATTAATGAAGATAAAATGAAGGCCATAGTTGTAAAGTATGTATCCACACATTAATTGGTTTAGCAATAATCATATTTATGGGGACATGATAAATTGAAGTCTTTAGAAGTATGGGTTAAAAAGGGTTTTATGGCAGCTGAGGATATGTGGGGAGAGACCAAACAAAAGATATTGCAAAAACAGAGAAACTAGAAGCTCTTGTTTTTGGATATGGATGGCAAGATGCAAGCAGTGAAAATGTTTTAGTCCATTTATTTTTATATACAGGTCAGGCATATTTTTATCAACCAGAGGAAAAGTTGTGGACAGTAATTAATAAAGCTGAAGAATTTTATCGGGGAGGGGATAGGACAACGGTCTAGTGGGATAAGTTGATACTTCCAGTAGAGCAAGGTGTTTGTAGGATTACCTGAGTTGAATGGATATTTTACAGCTACATAGTTAAGGCTCGTATACAAAGCACATGCAGAAAGCTACATCTTAAAATTAAAGGGATGATGTTGAAGCGGTGTGGTGGGAGGGAGAATTTAAGATCTAAGGAGAGAGTGGAATTTTGGATGTAGGTCCTAAAAAAGAATAACAGCAGCCATATGCGGTACTATTCATAAAGCAGCAGAAAGTATTCTTAGAACTAAGCCAACAAGAAACTGGAGAAAAATTTTTACTGATAGGGATGATTGCAGTTAAGGGTACAGAGACTATTCGATATGGGGCTGGAATTTACTGGAGAAAACTGGCAAAGGAACCATGGTATTGGGAGGAAATAACTACAGAAGGAAAGGTAATAGAATGGGAAGAAGACATTTGGACTGCAGGCTAGAGACTGCCTTTCCTATCAGGGATAGATAGCGAAGTATAGGAAAAGAGGAAGAGATAAGAGAATTCAAAGTGAAAGACCTGCCAGAGCAGAGTAGAAGTTTTAGTTGAATCTATAACAGAAGCTGCTGTTAAAAAAAAGGGATAATTATTAGGTCATATAAAATATTGGTTGATAACTATATAAGTCAATCAGGTGAGGTTAGAAAAGATTGGGAAGGGAGAGTAGATAAGCAATTCATAATGAAACAATGGGAAAACATATGTATGGCTCCGAAGTATATGACAAAGTCTAGAAGATTTAGGATTTTTGCTTAGAAGTGTCTGTGTTTGTATTTTATACTTTAAGCAGACTCCAAAGAATTTCTCCTGAGATAGCTATAACAATGTTGGAGGTGTGATGGGGAAGAAAGAGGCGACTGGAAACACATGTTTTGGAAGTGTAATAAATTAGCATACTTAAAAATTCCCCCCCAGAATACTCTTGTCAGAATTGTTAGGTGAGCAAATGGGTGTAACTAAAGAAATTATTTTTTGAGCAGAGATACAAGACCTGAATTGCCTAGATGCAGTAAGGCCTTGTTAAATTTAATTCTGGTGATTGCCAAAAAAGCAGTTACTAGAAAATGGAAATCAAAGTCTAAACTGACTGTATTTAAAATACTGAATATTGTAACAGAGATAAAAGAACTTGGATGTGGGATCTTTAGAAAAGTGTAGGACCCTTCAGCCAAAGGGACTGGAAAAAGAGTTTCTTAGGAAATGTGTTGTAAAGTGTATGGTATAAGCTTAACTATTCTTCACATTCATTTCTCTGTCTTTCTCTCTCTCTCTCTCTCTCTATATATATATATATATATATATATATATATATATATATATATATAATACCGTGTGTGTGTTTGTATATATACACACACACATATATATTAAAATGCCAGGTTTTTGTGATATAAAAAATGAGACCACAATAAATTATTTCAAAACTTTTACCACCTTTAATGTGACCTATAACCTGTACAATTCAAAAAACTGAAAAACAAATTTATTAGGGGAAAATATAAAAAAATTTAAAAAATGTACAATAAGCTGGTTGCATAAGTGTGCACACCCTTAAACTAGTACTTTATTGAAGCACCTTTTGATTTAATTACTTCACTTGCTTTGCTACCATCAGCGGGTATATGGAGTCATTTTCTGCAGCCTCAGAGTGGACCATTTATAGGATTGACCTGGAAAGGTAATATTTCAGCCATTGTTCTGTCTACAAACCATGATTTAAAATGCTTTGATTCATCCACGGTGTAGCTACAGCAATGACAGTGGTGCACCATTTTTTTCGGCATTAGCACCACATTACAAAATGTGCATGAATGTTGTTGATGCTGCATACCAACTTTATACTATTTACCCATGTACCAGAGAAGCCCAGAAATGACAGACTTACCTGTTTTGGTTTCTCTGAGTTGATGAATTGGTGCTCCTGTGCTGTTAAAGACAAAGAGAACAAGAGTGTTGGCTGCATCTTTAAATGCATACTGGCTTTGTTTTCACTGTATGGTGGTGAACATTTTTTGCTGGGTACTTCCAACAGGAAAAATACTATCACATTTGGTAGATGGGGTGATATTTTTGCCTGTGGATGGTGCTACTACGCGAAAGGCAGTAAAGTTTGTTTGTTTGTGTCTTTCGGCTTTTCCCGGTTAGGGGTCGCCACAGCAGAACTCCGGTCCGCTAATGATTGACAGTAGAGTTTTACGTGCTGGCCTGCCGGGCCTAACGCACAACCTTCAACGAAGGAATGCCAATTCACGCATGTCGCCACACAGAAGATGCTCTAACTGAGAATCGAACGGGCAACGTCTAACTGTGAGGCGACAACGCTACCGCAGCACCACCACCGCAGTCTGCGACAGGCAGTAAAGTAATACACAGATACTGCACTTTGACAGTCATGCAGAACCATTTTCTGCATTTATGTCTTGCTTTATACACCTCTGTATTGCATGCTTTTCCTGTCATCACCAATACTGCTTTGTGACTCTGACAGTGTTATGAGTATACTTGTCTTAGATTGGTGACCCCTGTACTTATTTGAGATATTGGATGAAGATGATGCTTAAGTGTAGTGAGTCGTATGCAGCCATTTCTCCTTAGCATCATACCTGATAAACACTTGGTGATGACATTTAAAGAGTTGTGTTTCATAAGTAGCTTGGAAGCAAGTGTTGTGAGTGCTCATTGTAGATGTAAAAATTGGCACTCATGATCACTGAGCATCTCTTATTTTTGCAGATGCTCTATCTTTCCATTGTGTTGCTGGTCATTGGAAATAGGCCGATTGCTATGAAAAGGTTTCTTCCAAAATGTAGACTGAAAGAGTTTGGAGCACATTTTAATACTGTTGAACTCTGCATACGAGACCATCTTTCAGTTCCTGGATGCTGTGCAGTGCATATGTTGAGTGCTGCTTGATATATCAGGGGAATTCTGTCTTGCAGCATGAGGAAGAATTGTGTAGTAAGCAGCATGTCTTTTGATCACTAGAAGAAGAGTATTGCGTAGTATATGATTTGTGTTTTAATTGCAGGTCACTACGGTCTCATTAATTGTAACCTGAGTCTTCAAAATTCCACCTTTAATTATTGTATAATAATATTAGTATTATTGTAATATTATATAATATTAATATATATATATATATATATATTTGTATGTATATATATATATATATATATATATATGTATATATAAAAAATGTTATTTTTACATTATATAATAATAATAATGATATAAATGTGGAGTTGTATTCCATCTTTAACACTGTCATCCCCCAGAATCTGGTATCAAAGCTGATCCAGCTGGGCATCAACACCCCCCCATGTAACTGGATACTGGACTTTCTCATCAACAGACCCCAAAATGTATGTGTGGGAAATAGCAGTTTAGTCATTATTCCATTGATCATGGGTATCCCTCTGGGGTGCAGCCAGAGCCCTCGGCTGTTTACCTTGTTGACGCACGACTGCTTGGCCGATCATGAATCCAAGAAAATCATCAAGTTCGTGGATGATACCATTGTCCTAGGTCTTGTCAGAAATAGTGAGGAAACAGCCTTCAGGGATGAAGTGGAGCATCTGATAGGCTGGTGCGACATCAAGAATCTGGCCTTAAATGTAAGCAAGACCAAAGAATTAATAGTGGACTTTAGGAGGACTCAGGAGCTACATCAACCTCTAGAAATTAAGGAGGGTGGCAGTGGCAAGAGTCAAAAACACCAAGTACCTGGGGATGCACATCTCTGATGACCTATCCTGATCGACTCATATTAGCCACACAGTGAAGAAGGCACAACAACATCTGTATTTCCTATGGAAACTGAGGAAGGCAAACCTGTCTCAGTCCATCCTCAAAGCCTTCTACATGGGGACCATCAAGAGCATCCTCTCAGGTAACATCATAGTTTGGTATGTTAACTGCAAAGCATCTGACCTGTCCTGAGGGTAGTGAGGACAGCAGAAAAAGTCATTGGTTCCTCACTCCCATCCATGGATGATCTGCAGGAGACTGTGTGTGTGGGAAGGGCTAGGAAGTTAATCAACGATCCTACTCACCCTGCCTATGGCATGTACTCCCGCCACTCCTCGGGCAGGCGATACTGCAGCTTACACAGCAAAACATCTAGACTGAACAGGAGCTTCTTCCCTCTATCCGTAAGGCTGCTGAACTTGAATGCCAGGCATGACCGTGAATAATTAGATTAATATGCCAAATTGCGTCAACAACTAGTACAGTTAGCCTGATTTCTTATGCTATTATTTCCTGAATGTGCAATAGTCAGATTGTGTCACCACTCCATACATGTGTAATAGGAACATCAGAATTTATCATACTACAACTGGTGAAGTGCAATGTTCTAAGCAATCACAATGTGAGGTCATAGTCTTGGCATACCTACTAGTATAATACTGTCTAATGTCTTCGTGTCCGGTTGTGGTAATTTATTGTGTTGTTGATATATTATTACTGTATGTGCATTAGTAATACTGTCATTCAAACTATGTGTTTATTGTTATGTCTTGCATGGGAACCAAAGCAAAGTAATTTCATTCCGCTTGCACTGATGTGTATATCTGATCGCCAATTAAGTTTACTTTGACAAAATCCATTCATTTGAAACCAGATGACCAAAGAGTCAGATGGCTGTTTTTTTTTTTTGTACAGAGTATGTCCCATGCACTCATCATGCAGTGTTAGACCCTCTGTAACCCATTTCTTATATAGTAATGAGGTTTCTGGGCTTTGAAGCAAGTTACATTTTCTTACATCCAGCTGCTTGTTCAGTCAGCCAGTCTCAACCAAATGGGCTTTGTGGACTTTGGTAGTAGCAAAGCAGTGAATACCACTGTAGGTTTAAATTGCTTTATTTTGTATGCTTAAGAACAGTGACTTACCGATATTCTGAAATGTGCATTGAACATGGTAATGCATGGCATGATTTTGTCCTTGTCAAGATAGTTGCTATGTTTTCATCAGAAGGCTAAGGTGCTGTTTACAGCTGATAAAACTGAGCAATCCAAATTAATATGGGGAATGTGTCATTTGAATGAATGTAGTTTTGGCGATGGAAAAAAAAGTGCTTTTCATCAAAACTACTTTCACTGACAGTGGAATTTCCTTTTTTCTCCACCGTTGTGTAGCCTCAGAGTTGGTATAAATAAGTCCAGGGGTGTTGGTGGGGGGGCAGTGAGATTTGCATCCCCCTCGGTAAAAAAAACAGTTTTCGTTTTGTTTCCATTCTTCAGTTACCTTCACTGACTTGACATATATTAATATGGACTCTGACTTTTGGTATTCGCTTTTTTTTTGTTAGGTAGTACTGATGTGATTGAGCAGCTTGATGGCTAGGCTTAAGATTGTGGTGCTTTGATAGAGACACGGTAGTGCATTTTCTGTACTGGTTTTCTAATTTGGAAAATCTGCAACATTCTCAGATGTCCAAAAGAAAGACTGGTGACAAGAAACAGAGTACAGCATGCAGTCATTAGGGTTTAAAAATGAATGCCTTTGTCTGAACTGTGTCTTCTAGCAGTGTTTTGTGGAGGCACAAATTTAGCTCCACATTTTTCATTTTGTTAATTAAATGTAAAGGTATTCTTTAGCATGTGACTATTTAAGTACCCATGAAGAAAATTGTTATGCAGTGGGTATGTAAACAAAAGTGGCGCATAGTGACTGCAGTAGTACTTTGAATAGAATATCCACAGCCTGTACATGAAACAAATGTGGAGTTATGAACTTGCAAATACATGCGTCTGTGTAGTGACACTACTGCACACAAAGGACATTCTGAATCTCAAGTGCACTGAGTACTGTATACCTACACACTGCCTCAGATTACAGTATGTTGTGGCCCTGGAATGGTAGTGAATATGAGGTGGGATAAAGGGGAAGGAATCATAAGAGAATAGATTTGAAATATCAGGCTTGGAGTTTACTGATCTTGAAGAAATTGTGACAACTCTGTGTATATATGGTGTTTTCTGTATATTGAGTTGCATTATATTATGTAATATATGTATGTATTTATGTATTGTGGTATAATGGAATCATTAGCTCAAACCGTAGGTACATAGTGTCAAGTTTACAGCTTACTAGTCTTCAAGATATTGCCATAACTCTTCGCTGCTATTTCTATGTGCTGTATCTGTATCTGTATGAGGTTGTAATTCAGCTGTTTGAATGTGCACTTGTTCAAACAGTGAGAAGACCAGCAAAAGTGACAGAATATGAAAAGATCTCAAATTAGCAGTCTTCTCTTATGTAAGATCATAGTAAAGTGAGGATTGCGAATTTACCTTTTCTACACTGTGGTGAGATCTCAGAGTGGTATCAAGGAAGTGATAGGCACAAGGGGGCTTACCCCTTGCAAAAAAAAGAAATCTTTCCTTTTTGCTTGCCTTTTCTAATCTTTTAGATTTAAGCTTGGTTTCAGTGTCCTTGTTATGGAACTTTTGATAGTTTAACCACTTGATATAGACTTCTATATGTATTTATTCATATTTGTATCTGTGGCTATATTTATATCTCTGTCTAGCTTTATACAGAAAGCTGATTTGGCTAGTACTAGGATGTTTTGAAGCATACCTCTCAACTGTCATGAATTAGTCGGAAAATCACAAATTCTATCTCAAAATCCAAGGGTGTCACGAAATTCTGACTGGCCCCTTTTAAATTATGATTTTCTTTATTAATCCGACAGTTGCAAGGTAAAACAGTTGTTGGAGCAATTTGAACTTTGATCCCTCCCATCTGGACGTCACTGTAGCTCCAACAATGACACGCACATACACAAACACATAAATATATACACATATATGCACACTATTGAAGCATGCTCAGTGTTGAAGTACATTGAGATTTATTTTCACAGACCAAAAGTGCAGCCTCAGTAGTATAGAACTTTGGAAACTTTCTCTACCAGCCATATTCCGTGGATGCTGTTAAAGCATTGTTTCTGCACAAGTACGTTACCCACCTGAAGGGCCTGTTAAATGAATCGGGGACATTTATTTTAAATGGTAGTACAATTAACTTGGTATGTTGACATGACTGTGTGTGAATTGATGTACATTTTCTGAAGTAAAAGACCACTAATTATTGTCATTATTTAAGTATAAATCGCCACTTTATCTCTACATTTTGACAGTTTTACAAGGAATTATGAGGGACGTGCTGTGTGATTCAAAATTAGGGTCAGTTGAGAGGTAAATTCTGAAGTCATCACCCATCTTAAACTCTTCTCCCTGAAACCTTTGTCTCTTATCTTACTCAAATCTGTTGCTTTTAAGTTAAAACTAAATTTGGAAAACTCAATGTTCTGCTCATTATTCTCTTGGATATGGCTGCAAAACCAAATTATATATAACATGATCCAAGTGTTTCAGATTATACACCAACGTTTAGTGTCAAATGCTGGTTATTAACCGGATGACCTGCACCTTTAATACTTCATACCGAACAATAATTCCCTCTCCCAAGTAACTAGGAATCTAAGTACAAACCAACAGCGCCCTAACCCTAACTCACCTAACCCACACGTCCACACAATCGCACACTTACCTGAACCCTATCCGTAACTTTCCACCAGAGCGCTGAAAATACCGAAGCAACAGAAATGGACAACCAAATTCTTTCCCTAGGAAAGAATTTGGTTTCCTATTACTTCGATATTTTCAGCGTTCTCTGAAAACGGGTCGATATTAGAACACTCAACATTTCAAATGTTCGGTGTTCTAATATAGACCCAATTAGACATGCAGTGTACAATAATTTAGTGGCACAAATATGAATAATGTTCAGACCCATAGAGGGGTTTCTCAGTGGGAGTGGGGTTCATCAGCAGGGTTCAGTTCTGAACTCGGTGCTGTTCATACTAGTGATGGACTACATTATGAAACAGTTTAGAGGGGACAGATCAACAAAGCTGCTGTATTTAGGTGATGTTGTATTACATGCAGACTCTGAACATGAACTTCAGCAAATGTTAGGACAATGGAATGCTGAATGGAAGGCACAAAATAGTCTTGGCAGAAAATGGAGAAAAGCAGAGGAAACTGATAACTGAGACAAAATGGAAAATAGAGGAACAGATTAACAGTATCAGATATCTGTGAGGGTTGGTTGAGCAGAAGGGAAGTCTGAACAAGGAAGTCAAGGCTAGAATCAGAAGGGCTGCAGCCAACTAACACAGAGTGTTAGGGGTATAATGTATGACAGAAGAATGCCAAATAAGCTTAAAAGTAAAGTGTACAAAAACAGTATAGAAACATGGGCTGCAAAGACAGAGTAGTCTAGGAGAAAAAGGTGGAAGAGATATAAGTGCCTGAGACAGGTCTTAGGATGCATATTGTGGGATGAGACAGACAAAGAAATGAAGTCATCAAAGCAGAAGCCCAGTTATCTCCAGTTGCAAAGAAGGCCAAAGAGAACAGATTATGGTGGTTCAAGCACATATGCAGGATAGCAGAAGATAATCTGGTGATGTAGATTTGGGACAGACAGAAGGAAGGCAAGAGAAAATGAGGGTGTCTAGTAAAGAGACGGATGGATTGTGTGAGAGAACCCCTGTGGCAGCCAGTCTTGACTGTCAAAGAAGGTAGGAGAATGACACTGAATTGTGAGAGATGGGCAGGTGATACAACACCTCTGACCTGATGTAGAAAAGTGGAGAAAAAGGGGGATGATGGTGATGATAATGCATGCATTTAACTGTAGATTCCTGTGTGGATACCACTGTATCTCTGCCTTGGGAATTTCCTACAGGCAGTTTAAAGCTTTCTGCTACTTTACTAGACCTTACCATATACAAGCTCCTCCATCTCCGCTGCAGAGAACTTGGCTGGAGGCATCATCCAAAGCTATGCCAAGGCTATCTGAACCCACCTGCAGGACAGTCCAGCTAGGAAACGTAGCCCAATTCTAGATCAATATTCTCAACCCTATTCTGCCTTTATTGAAGAAAGAGTGAAGAAAGTACCCATTCCCACTGGTTATCTCAGTCCTCCATTTTAGGGTAGAATCACATTAATTTCTAGTTCTGTACCGATTTATAAACCATAATGACCTTATTGGCTGTGATGGTGCTTGCTTGCCTACTGTTAACATTTCCACATTTTTCCATCTGTCCGACCTCACAGTTCCCCACATAAATTTTGTTGTTGTCCTGTCTGCTCCCTTTGTTCACATTTTACATTACACTTTCATTACACTGAATAATGTTAAAAGATTGCAACACCATCAATGTGTTATATATTGTTTGGAACATGTTGCTTGGATTACTTTGCACAGAAATCATGCATTGATTGAACCAGTGTGCTCATATTGCTTTGCGGAGAAATACACCATTTGTTACAGTCCCTAGCCAAATTACCAAACTGTCAGTAGTTAGTAACATTTGAGTCTGTGGAGGTTATGTACAGTTCCATTTGGTGTCTCTTTCACAAACTTGGCCAGTTTTTCTTCTTTCTTTTTAAGAAAATGTTCTCATTCATCATATTTATCTTTGCTTTCGATTCTTGAATTTTCTTTTTCTGTTTACTTTTTTGGGGGGTGCAGTTGCATACCTTCTCAGTGGGGATCATCTCATTAAGCAGATTTGATGTTGTTTGATTCCTGTAGGTTATGTCCAGCTGGCAGTTTAAGTATGTTTCTTCAGTTTAAGCAAGATATTGCCACGATTTATTCCACAGTAACCCAAAACTCACTAGTGTGCACTATAGTACATTTCCCTTTCTTTAGCTGTTTGTATGATATTTGGGCCATAAATATCTTTGCTTTTGTCTCTATTGGCCTGTTTCTTGTTTTGGTTTTGTTACAGCTTAGCAAGAGAAGCGACTCTTTGTACTGCCGATTTAGTGGTTATTTCGTGTAAATTAGATTTTACTGTTTCCCTAGGTTTATCATAATTCTTAATCTGAGATTTATATTTAACCTTCAATTTTTATTACACTTGATTGTAAGTCTGTAATGGCATTGTACTGTGTATCCATTTTGCAGCACATTTCATTTTTTCTTCTGTAACCCATTAGCAAGGCTTCCATTCATTTGCATTTTTTTCTTCTGGCTCCTTTATGCACTGACTGCTTTTAATTAATTTTCCTTACCCTTTTATGTTTTTCACATTCATTTTGCAGCAGTGCTAACTCCCATTTTAACCTTTTATTGCATTTGTTGGAGAAGAGCATTATGCTTTTTTTTCTAAAATCGCAATCTCTTCGACTACCTTACTGTCATCAGCAAACGTTTGTATGCAGTTCATAGTTAGATTCTCAGTCTCTGGGTGATGCGCCTTTAGCAGTTCATTTTCAGTTTATGTTTTCTGGTATATAAAATCAAGATTAGTGCATTCAGCAGCTTGCAAGTCCTGCATTATTTTTGTTATGTCATTCTGAGAGCAATGATCCTCAGCTTGACTCTACACTTGCTTTGTTTTTTGTATTTGAAATTCAAGTGCTAACTAACCTTACACTTTTGTCATCCTTTTTCAGTTCTACCAAGACAAGCTTCTTTTCATTTTTAGTTTTTTTTTCTGTAGCTTTGCCTTTATTTCAATATTTTTTTCTGCTTTGTCATTCTCTTTTTTTAGAAAATACAGGCTTTTGTGTCTGTTTGTAGCAAGCCATCAGAAAAATCCAGTGCCTCTCCTCAATTTCTGGTTTGCATACCTCTCCTGGTTTCCCTGAATTGACTCCAGTAAGGGTTAGGTCTAATGAGGAGACCGAGGCTTCTGACGTCTGTGTCATACTGCTGCTAAGAGTGTTTTTCAATGGTTATCCCTGACCTGTGCTGTAATACTCTGTTTATGGAGCATACAGTGGTGGGACTGTACCAGTCTTCTCCCCAGTTCACAATGAGCTAACACTGGCATGCTGCCCTGCCCACTCTGAGGAAGCTTCCCTGGCCTCCATCAGGTCAGTCTAGACATATTCTGTTTTCTATACACATACCCCTCCTTCCTTCCATCCCAGGTTTAACACTCCTATCCTCCCCTAACAAATCCTCAAATGTCATATCTTGCCATTGGCTAAAGAAGCCAAACTTAGTTGGTAATCAGGAACAGTTGCCTTAATTCTTCTCCTTAATGCAAACACTTGATCTGAAGTTGTTTTCATTTGCTCTTCAACCTGTGGGACACGGATCTGGGACAGATCCGACTCGGCTGCATTTCTCCAACATCTGATCCCAGCTCCAGGCTCCTCCCCTACCCATAATGCCCCTGTCTACCTCCCCCCCTTCAGATCTCATTTGCCACACTCGTGGAAACATCTTGATCTATTTGCTCTAAGCTGTTTTGGGTAAGTGTGTTTAAATTTCTGCTTTAGATCTTCTTTCCATCTAAAAATTCTTTCATTTTATCCTTTCCAATGACCTCCCCTTCCACGTTTCGAATCGGTTTAAAAAAAAAAAAAAAAACTCTTCTTGCTGTTCTGTCTTTAGGAGTGTGTGTGTGGAAGGGGGGGTGTGGGACTGTGTTTTTTCTTCACTTTGGGCCTCTTTCTCTCTTGATCATGTCAGAGACTCCCAAACCTTTTTTTCGCAAATGCACTGAGTGTGGCTATAAGCTTTCCCCAGCTGATGGCCACACTCTGTGCATTGTTTGTCTGGGGGTTGCCCATCTTGATTCCTCCTGCTCGATCTGAGCGGGGTTCAATCCCCACACATTGATTGACAGGAGGAATAAACTTATTCTAAAAGGCCATCTCTCTCCAGCTACCATTGGGGCCTAGGCCACCTCATCTACTTCTGCCCAACCTCTGAGACTCAACCTCCTGCAAAGAGGGACAGGGATAAATACAAACACAAAGGCCGAGGAAGCATTCTCCGACCGCTGTTCCTCAGCAGAACCACCAGTCAATCTCTGCTTGGCTCTGAGTATTTGGTCTCCCCAGCTCTCTTCCCCACATTTCTCCTCGGAGCCATTCCATGGCATCGGCATCACCTCACCGTTTTTCTAGGCCGGTGTTGGTGGCGTCTTCCTCCAGGTCCACCCGCAGCCTTTCTGAAGCTGAGGTGGACAAGATGATGTGGAGATTCATCCGCACCCAGATACAGATGGGTGTCTTGCCTGCTCCCTCTCCCTCCGGAGTTGGCATGCTGTCCGCTTTCATCCTGATTACTCCTTCTCCGATCTGACATTTAGTTGGAGTCCTCTGATTCGAGGACCCTCAGTGTTGAGTGGTCAGCGCCTACGGTACCTTGATGCTGGCCATTACCTTGAGAAGGTCAGCTCCGACCAGCTCGGATTCATCCGTTTCTCGGAGCCATAGACTCTGCACCAGATTTGAGGGGATGGTTTTGGCTCAGAGTTTTTTGGAGCAGAGTCTTCCAATCGTAGTCTCTGCTCCTGGAGGTTTGGCTCCAGCTCCCCAGTTAATCCAGAGGATTACAGACCCTACCATAGCCCCAACTCAGGTGGTTTATTTTCTTTCTGCCTTTGACGTGGTACAGAAGGTCCTCAGTCTCATCTAGCCCTTGACGATCCCATCCTTAGAATCTGTCCTGGCTCCCTTTGTTTCTAGTCCATATTCTGCCATCCTGCTACCTCAGGAACAGCCTGCTACCTGTCCACCCCAGGGAGCTCCCACACAGAAGCAGCTGGATGTTTTCAAGTCTTTCCCAGAGACCCCCTCTGAGGAGGTTCCTCAAAAACATGTGTGTAAAAGGTGGCACTTAGACTCCCCGCCGGAGTCTCTCATGAAGGACACTGACTTGGAGGAAGTGGAGGGTTCCCCCTGATCACCCCCAGAGGATGTCTCATTTGGAAACTTCATGGAGATCCGACAGCACGGGGTTGGGGGGGGTTGTCTGTCCAAAAACCTAACCCTGACGAGTCCATGTTCCTCGAGGCATTTGGCACAGGACCCACTCCTGTGGCTCCTCTGGTGGATCTTGTGACATCTCGGGAGTGAAAGGAGTCTGTCATGGTGGAGCCTATCCTCAAGCACCCCCACAGACAAACCACATTGGTCAAAGTGGACCCCCTGTCGATGCCATGGTGGTGGTGGCCACCAAGAAGGAGCCCATACAGGAGAGCTCTATGGTCCACCCTCTGAACCAAGAGTCTAGGACTTTAAACTATTTTGGGAAGTGGGCCTATGCTTCAGCCACATTCTCTGTGCATGTGCTGAACTATATGGCACACGTTATTAGGCTTCAGCGAGACCTGGTAAAGGAGGACCGAGTCTAACCCAGGGTCCATGTGACGGAGTATAAGAAGGTTTTCTCCCTTTGAATGGCCACATTCACCTCTATTGCCAGTACCTCTATGCAGCTTCTCTCCCATGCTACCAAGGGTGCTGCTAGAGCTGCCGGAGCAGGAGTTGCCATCAGGCATCACACATGGCTCCAACTTTGTACCTTCTCAGCGTCCTTTAAGGTGTCTTTTGCAAATGCCCCGTATGATGGTTCCACACTCTTTGGAAAGACAGTATGTGACACACTGGTCCAGAGCGAGAAGGACGGGGAAGACTCTGTCATCAGAATTTTCTCAACCCCTCAATGATCCTGCTGCAGGAATCAGCGGGGGATGAAGATGTCATTCCAGAAGCCACAAAGGTATTCTCAGGACACTCGGGACTCTCCCTTCTGCAGAGGCAGAGGGGGATACTATAGACGCCACCCTCATGGCAGAGGGGGCCTGAGAAAGCAAGGGTCTTGGGATTTGCTCTTGGACATGCTCACGCAGCAGCCTTGAAGGGTTGCCCAGCTGCCCATCTCTGGAGGCAGTCGGGGGTTGGCTATCAGTACACTCAACAGCCTGGGAGTCAGTTACCGATGATCAATGGGTTTTGCGAGTCATATCCAGGGGATATTCATTCCCCTTCTTTCAAAGGCCATTTCATGCCAAGTCCTTCCCGGATGTCCCACCCGTGCAAAGGGAGCAGCACAGGAAATTTTCAAGCTGCTAGAAAAATGAGTCATCCAGCTTGTCCCCCCAGACCAGTCCGGATTAGGCATCTATTCCAGGTTCTTTTTGGTGACAAAGAAAACAGGGGACTTTAGGCCAGTTCTGGATCTCTCTGCCCTAAATCTGTCAGTTGCCACGATGAAATTCCAGATGGTCACATTCCAATCGGTCTTTCCCTTCTTGCAGGAGAATGACTGGATGTGCTCAGTAGACCTCCATGATGCGTACTATCACCTCAAAATGGACAGACGCTCTTGCAGGTTTCTCTGCTTCCAGTTGGGGGCCAATCATTACCACTTCAGAGCGCTACTCTTTGGTCTCACTACAGCCCCAAGGGTGTTCTCCAAAGTGATGGCGGTGATAGCAGTTCACCTGCGGCTGCAGTGCTTCCGGGTCTTCCCTTACCTGAACGATTGGCTCCTCTCCACCCCCTCCAGGCATTGACTCTGCCAAGCCCAGGACTTTCTCATTGAAACTGCCCACCATTTGGGCATCACCATTAGTTTCAACAAATCTCTGTTAAAACTGATTCAAGTTCTGGATTTCATTGGTGCCCGGTTGGACACCATTTAGACCAAGGCTTCTCTGACACCTGACAGATTTCACTCCCTCAAACATAATGTCTTGCAGATTCTTCAAGTTCCATCTGCTCCAGCGGAGTCAATTTTTAGGGTGTTGGGGTCCATGGTGGCCATGATCGCCCTCGTTCTCACAGCTCGGTTACACATGCAGGTGCTCCAGTGGATCTTTCTGGATCTACCACTGTCACATACTATTCATCTATCCCGGGCATGCAAAGATTCTCTTCTTTGGTGGATATAATCTCCAGAACATCTTCGCAGACGCCCGTTTATTCTCACCACCCCTCTGACCACAGTGACCATGGACTCCTCCCTGCTCAGGTGGAGGGGTATTACTTGAGACAGACAGTTCAAGGCATGTGGTCTTCCTTGGAGATGATCCCGATCCTATTGATGTTCCATAGGGACGATTGCCATCCAGACAGACAATATGTCTGTAGTCTGGTATATCAACAAACAGGGGGGGAACCAGGTCTTATCCCCTTTGCTGCGAAGGCATGAGATTGTGGGACCAGGAGATCTCCACCGGCTGTTTTCTGGTGGCAATGCACATTCTGCGGAGGTCCAACATTCTAGCGGACAGGCTAAGCAGTTCTGTCCTGATGCCTTACGAGTGGTTTCTGAATCCTTTAGTAGCGAAGCAGATCTTTCTAAAGTGGGGTCAGCCTTGCTGCAATCTCTTGTCCTCTCCTTCCAACGCAAAGTGCATAGAGTTTTTCGCTCTGAACCCCCCTTCGGGGGAGCCCCCCAGAGATGCTCTAGTTCATGCTTGGCCCTCCAGTCTTCTCTGTGCTTATCCTCCTCTTCCACTTATTTCAAACCTCATCCAGAAAGCTCAACAGCTGGGATGCTCAATCATCCTCATTGCCCCCTTCCCAAGTATGGTTTCCTTCTCTGTAGTCTCATGTAGTGTGTCCACCCAGGACGTTGGATCTGGTTCCAGATCTGATCTCGCATCCCTCAGGGATCCCACATCCAAATCTGCCCAGTCTGAAGCTCACCACTTGGCTGCTCCAATTCCCATGATAGTTAGGACTCCAGGGTTATTTATTTATTATTTGACATCTGTTAACCTGGTTGGTCTGACTGGGTAAAGCCCTTTTTCAGCAGAGACCTGAGGAGAAAAGCTCCAATATTAAAATGCATAGACATTTATTAGCACAGACATTTGTGACATTTGTTACAAGTCAAGTATAAAAATGAAGTAAAATTTTGGTAGCGGCTCATAGATTTTCAACGAGGAAGGTTTATTCCAGTAAGTGAAATTGTTTCTCAATTTGGGCAGCTCAATGGGATTTGGATCCCTTCACTGCTCCGGTTCCTGTTATATTGGCATTTCTGGCAAGCATTTTTCAGTAGGGTGCCAGTTTCTCTACAAATAAAGTTCAATTGGCAGCTATTTCTAATTTCCACATAGGTGATAATTCAGCTTCTCTAGCCTCTTCTAAGCTCTGCAAAGCATTTCTGAAGGTTACTTTTCTTTTTAGACCACAGATCAAAGACCCTACACCTCCTTGGAACCTTACTCTGGTCCTTCAAACTTTGGTTTCTTCCCCCTTTGAACCTGCTGTTTCAGTGGATCTACAATTCCTGTCTTGGAAGACAGCCTTCCTGATTGCTATTACTTCAGCTAAAAGGGTGTTGGAGCTACAGGCCTTATTCATAAGCCCCCCTACATGATCTTACATAAAGATAGTTTCTTTGTGGACTAATCCTTCCCTTCTGCCTAAAGTGGCCTCAGAATCAAAGATCAATCAGATTATCAGTCTCCCTGTCTTCTTTCTGAACTTTTAGAATAAGGGAGAGTATAAATTGCACCTGCTGGATGTTCATAGACAATTACGTTTTTACTTGCACAGAACAAAGGCCTTCTGCAGGTCTGAGCAACTCTTTGTTTCCTGTTCTAAGCTTTTTTTAGGGATGCCTGTATCTAAGGTCACCATTGCTCATTGGATTTCTCAGTGTATACTTTTGGCATATTCAACCAAGGAAGTTCCTCCGCCAGGTCCTGTTAAGGTGCATTCTACTAGGTCTATGGCTACTTTAGCTGCCTTTTGGTCCAGAGTTTCCTTGGATGACATTTGCTCTGCGGCTACGTCGGCATCTTCACATACTTTCATTTCCCATTATAATTGGATCTCCTCTCCAGAAGTAGGGCATCCTTTGGCTCCGTCATGTTACACGAGGGCCTCCCAGATGTCTGGTAGCTGGCGACTGTCCCACAGGTTGAAGAGCAAATGAAGACAACAACTTCAGATAAAGAATTTATGTACTCATCATAACATTCCATCTGAGATGTTGCTCATTTGTCTTCAACCATCCTTCCCCCTAACTTATATGGGCTGTGTGGTGGTCTGGCTGGGTAAGACATGGCCCTTTCCTTGGCATAAACAGTTATTTCTGTTGATACTATTTGAGTGTTCTGGTATCGGGGGTAAGACATTGTGTCAGGTTGGGTTGCTATGGGAGGCAGCAGACTCGATCTGAAGGGAGGAAGGAGACAGGGGGGGTTATGGGTAGGGGAGGAGCTTGGAGCTCGGTTCAGATGCTGGAGAAATGCAGCCAAGTCAGATCCGTCCGGGATCCGTGTCCCACAGGCTGAAGATAAATGAAGAGCAACAACTCAGATGGAACATTATGGCGAGTACATAACTTCTTTTTTGCTTATGATTATTGCATTAGTTTGTTAGTAACTCTCAGGTTTACTGTTTTGTTTTACAACTCCCACTTGTTTAAATACTACTACATCTTTTAGACAAAGCAGCAAGTTCTTTCAGCACATTTTTAAATTATCACTTAAGACATAAGCAAGCATACATTAACAGGAAAGATGAAAACAAACCATATTAACACTGTTTTCCATTTACATACATTATACATCATATATCGTTTTTTTGTGATTCTCATCAGTCCAACAGCACATAAATTGCTGAATTGCTGCCTTCCATTAAACCTCATTCCTCCTCCTTTTACCCATGAACATTATCTCTCAGAAGTGCCCACGCCAACCCTTGGTCAAAAAACACGGATTCTGCCCAAAAAATGAATTGATCACACGAAGACAAGAAAGACGCAGTCAGAATCTCATAGGAAGTCCATCACGTTTATTCAAGCCATCAAAGCGCAGTTCCAGATATACAAATTACTGTCTTCAGAACAGCTAAGGAGGAATGTCTGACTGTTGTGAATACATGTCTGTCTACCTAACTGATAACTATAAGCAATAGGGTGACTATAGAAAATTCTAACTGACGAGCTAAAACAGTGTGTGCAAAGTGCACACAAAATAACAACTTGGAAAAAAAGCTAACAAACATAAAAATGTTTGTAAATTTAGAAAGTAGCATGTAAAAACTGTTGTGACTGATGCACTATGGGAAATATGCAAATTCCCCCAGAAGGATAATATGTGTTACAGCTATCATCTAATAATAGAGAGAGAGATTAGGCTACGCTTTTCATCTAAAACTTCATCAGGGTGGCTATGGAATCATAAAGGAAAACTAACAGGAACAAGAAGAAGAAACAAATAATAAAACAAAATAACAGAATTGTATATCTGGAACTGCGCTTTGATGGCTCGAATAAATGTGATGGACTTCCTATGAGATTCTGACTGCATCTTTCTTGTCTTCGTCTTTGTGTGTTCAATTAGTTTTTTGGACAGAATCCGTGTTTTCCGACCAAGGGTTGGGGTGGGCACTTCTGAGAGTTCGTTCAACAGCTGAGTAGTGTGGGTTTGGTTCTGAGTTTGCTGTTTGGAAACAGTAATCTGCGTCTAATAAGCGCACTCTTGGGTGCACCACATTTCAAAAGCTCTGTTATACTGCAGTACCACTGCAGCACTGCTTCTAAAGGGGTATTACTAGTGGCATTTTTTCCTCCCTGCTTTGGAGGCTTATACCCCATCCCCTGAAGGCTACTTCAAGGATCCATGAACATTATCGTACATGTATTGTTCCCACAATTTCCATTTAGTTTTGTGTAATTTGCTCCTTCACTTTTCTAAAGATACCTCTTCCAGTTCTTTTACCTCTTTTATAATATTCAGTATATCAAATAGAGTTGGTTTAGACTTTGATTCCATTTTCCTAGCAATTGCTTTTTCTGGCAGCCAACAGAATTTAACCTAATAAGACCTTGTTATATCTAGGCCATTTTGATCCTATGTCTCAGCTAAAGACAATCATATCCCTGGTTACAGCCATTTGCTCACCCAGTGTTTCTAACAAAGTACTCTGAAGGAAAGTTTTAAAATCTGCCAACTCACTACACTCCCAAAACATGTTCCCAGTTACCTCCTTCTTCTGCATCACAACTCTTAATATTTACTATCTACCTGAGGAAATATTCGTTGACGTCTACCTGGGCTATAAAAATACCTATGCAAACACTTCCACTTCTTGTTGGCTTAGTTTTTAAGAATACTTTGTGCTACTTTATGAATATATTTTTATGGTTGCTGTTACTCTCCTTAAGGATCTGCATCCAAAATTCTAGTCGCTCTTTATATCTTGACCCCCCCCACTTCATCATCTTCCCTTTCTCTTTTGAATTATAGTATTCTGCTTGAGCTTTAACTGTGTAGCTCTACAGTATGCCTTCAAATCAGATAATCCTTAACCACTTTGTTCTATTAGAAGGATAAACGTATTCCACTTAACTATTTTCCTCTTCCCCTCTCAGATAAATTACACGTATATAAAATTAAAGGGACTAAATGCACGTCCACTACTTGTATTTTACTATTGATATCAATGAGCAAGAGCTTACAGTTTCTCAGTTTTTGTATCATCTTTGGTTTAGTCTCTTCCCATATGTCCTTAGCTGCCATAACAGAAGCCTTTTAAATCCATACTGTTAAATACTTCATCTGATTGTGTCCTCATAAATATGCGTATTGCTGAACCAGTTCATGTGTGGTACATAATTTATGGCTATAACTTTTATTTTATCTTTGTTAATTTTATATCCAGAAAAGAACTGAAACCGTCTCAAAATGTTCCACAACACTGAGATGTTCTTTTCTGGATTTATCAGGTACAAAATAATATCATCTGCAAATAAAGCCAACTCTTCTTAATTACCATGCCAGTTAAATTGTTGCATTTCTTATTTTGTTTGGCAGTGGCTGTAAATATAAAACAAATAAAGGGGAAAGAGGGCACCCCTGCCTGATTCCTCTGTTCAAACACAACTTAGAGAGGAACCCTTGCACTTCAGTTATTTTCTGCAATCCTTCTTGTATCCTCCTAATTAGCCTTATTATTTTATCAGGGAATTTAAATGATTCCATTGCCCTACTTATAAAATCCCATTTTACTCTGTCAGATGCTTTCTGTGCATCAAGACGCACCAACAACAGAGGCATTTTCTTACATTCTACTTCCTTTTGGATCGTCATTGTTCTATTAATGTTGTCAAATGTTTACCTCCTCTCCATAAAACCACATCGCTCCATCTGTATCCATTCTGGCAACACCGTTGCCATTCTTTTATCCATTATAAACATAAAGACGTTATAATCATGGTTTAAAATTGAAATGGGCCTATATAAAGCTAGATCTGATTGGTCTTTACTGTCTTTAGGTATTACAGCCACTGGTTCCCCGTCATTTGATTAACCTTCCAAAATGCCTAATGTCATATGGCCGAGACCATATGACCGACATTTTGGAAGGTCAAAACTAAAATAAAAAAATTAATAAATAAATAAAAATAATGTTTTTTTGCACCTCCCACCCCCTGCTAATTAAATATACCAACTCTGAGATTGCACTGCATTGAGGAAAATGGCAGATTTCACATTCTACAATGTACGACGATCTCCATTCACACTGTTCGACCTTCTTAAAATGTCGGTCATATGGTCTCGGCCATATGACGTTTAACATTTCGGAAGGACAATCAAATGAAAGGAATCCCAGCCACCACATCTTTTTGCCCAGGGTTTGGTGGTTCCCTTCCTTTAAAAATACCATTAAACAAAACCTTCCAGACCTTTATCACTTTCTTCTCTCCTAGTTTCCAAACTTCAATAGATATACCATGTATTCCTGGAGACACTTTTGCAGATTGGTTATACATCACCCATTTTTATATCTCCTCCTATCTTAACTATTAATTGTTAAGCCTCATCTACCTTTAACTTTGGTTATATTTAAGTCTTCCATAAATATTTCCGTTTTTGCTTTTATAAAAATTCTGAAATATTTCTAATATCTCTATAGGATATCTGATTTTTTTTTTCTTGTTCTAACTCCTCCAAGTTTGGCAACAGCCCTTTCTATTGCCAAGTCATTGTGCTAAAAGTTTTCATACTCTGGAGATATTATCAAAACAAGTGCTTAACAGCAATCTTTCTAAGCTCATACATATCCATGTACTCCATTATTTTCTCTTTAGTACTTTGCAGCTGTCTCTCTTCTTGTTGTGTTAGAGTCCCTTTATTTTGCAGTACTTTAGCCTTTGTCACCCCCTCTAAATAATTCATGTTACTTCTTAACTATATCTCTTTTTCTTTTATTTTATTACACTCACTGGCTATAACATTTGAAGACATTTTGTCTTCCCTAACTTCCCATCCCTTAAATCCCTCTGTTTAAATAGGTAGGTGGGGAAGCACCAGTGTCTCATTTTTTTACTTAATTACCCTGTATTTTCATTTTTTGTTATCTTTGGCGCTTAATCTCAAATAGTTATTGGATGCGAGTCAAAGATGTCAATTAAATGTCTTGTTCTTGTGAATTATAATTTCTGGATTCACATCTTTCATACAAGATATTTTGACAAATTTCTTCAGACATCTACACTCTTTTGTTATATTTTTCCTTCTAAGAACCCTGACATATTCTCTCTGTTGCAAATCAAATTCCAGTCCCCACCTATAAATAATATTCCCTGCTGATTGCTGATTATTTCTCCCAAAAGCTTCTTAAGTTCCATAATACCAGTTTTTGTCCAAATATCAATACATGCCAACATACTCCTCTTCCCACTTAGTAGCCACTTACTGAAACACCTCTACCATTATTATCTTTTTTTCCTGTTATATCACTATTGGAGCACCTATAGCAATTATTATAAGTACTTCTCTTTTCCTTTGTCCGTGGTATTCTGCTGAATATCCATTCTGAAATCCTTTCTTTATCAAATTCACATACTGAGTTCTTTCCAAATGCACCACCTGTAGCATTGTTACTTGCACACTGCAATTCTTAATATAATTCATGTTTTCCCTTTTTTTTGTATACCTGCGAGACCATTCACATTCCATGATGGAATGAAAAGTGTCACCATTGTGATAAGAAGCAATTTTTCCCACTTATTATATATGACAGCTTTTGTAGATATCTGTTTCCAGCTTTTGCGATACATGCACCCACTAATGTTTGGCAGGTTGATCTTTTATACAGTTATTTCTTTTCATCTCCATTTGAATCTATGTCATATTGTACAAGACTTTTTGTTCTAATGAAAACCCTCAAAGAAAAAAAAACAAAAAACAAACACACTCTCAGAACGCCCTGATAACGCGTTAGCTTAATACAAATACACACTATGCATATTACGGGCTACTTACACTAATTACTTTTTGTTTCTTTTTTGTCTTTATTCTCTTCCCAGGTGTGAAAACAACTTGTGTGCTATCAGCAACATTTACTTTTAGCCTTGCAGAAATCAGTGTTCGGCATTTAATTGCCCTATAATCAGCTTGTCTCCATGGAAACATAAGAGGAGAAGAAAAAGAAAAAAAATATAGCCCTCAGCTGCAGTCTGATAAAGACATACCGAACATTCCTTGTTAAAGGAAAACTTTTCATTACAGTCACTTTCCTCTTATTTACTTGTTTCCACTGATATTAGATTAAGCCTAGGGTCTTATTTCAGACCTTCACCAATACAAAAGTAAGAGAAATCATATCAGCTCTACAAATATGATCTGCATACTTTTACATCCCAGCCCCACCTCAACAACCCAAGATTATAGCCTATTACACTAATCTTACTTTTGTCCAGCCTTTTTCTCTTTTTGCATTGTAATGCCTACTCTTCTTAATACTAAAAAGGAACAAAAGAAAAAAAGTCAGCTGTTTTCTTTTGTATCTTTAGCACATAAAATAACAACTGAAAATGTTTTACTATATGACATGTAATTTATATCATGAAAAATGTTATAGAAATACAGTTAAGAATAGAAACAGTTTTACCTACTGTTATGTTTTTCCCTCTTCCCTTCTCCTTAGTGTACTTCCAGATGTAAGTAATGTGAAGTGAAGCAAATACCTTTCAGTCCCTCACAAGTTTAATAGAGTCAACAAAAATCCATTCTTTCCATTTTTTCGTGTACAATTGCATTTCACAAATGTGATTAATGCTTTGTCATCTGACATTTATCCACTAATTTCCATGTTTCCAGTCTTCTTCCACTTTATTTCCATCGTCAGCTACAGACTTTGCTTCAGTTCCTCACGATTCTTTTGGTCAACTTGTGCTTTTCTCTCTGTCTGTCAAGCATTTTCCTTTGGAACATTGAAATAGGTTTAATTGGCAAACTCTCTCTGTAAGCTTTATTATCAGAAGAATGAGATGTAGAGTTCCCTACTGCTTTATGGTTCACTTGTTGTTGGACAGACTTTTGTATTTCCTCATTAGCCTTTTCTGCATCAAAAATTACTTTGATCCTCAAGGAACATTCTGAAGATGGCTGGATACAGCAGCCTGAATCTCACACACACCTCTCAACATTCCCTGATTGCTGGAATACATTTGCTTCTCTTCTGCCAGGTGTACAGTGAATATTCATTATCCACAAGCACTCTGATGTCCTTCATGGATGCATCTGCAGTCATAACAAATGGGTTGTCCTGTCGTCAGGCAGCCCTTCGGTCGGCAGGATTCCAAAGTCTGGGTCCGGCTTCGGCTGATGTCGCACTTCACCCGACGTCATCTCTGCTGGTCTTCGGGTATAAAGGCATCAGCCGACGCCATTTTCCTCAGTCTTTCTTGCCGCGTGGCGCCCGAAGCAGAAGCTGTTCGCAAGTGCCGGTCGGTCAGATCCAGAGATTACTACTACCGAATACTACTTCGAAGACTTCTAAAAGCTAAGTACCCCGTTGGGGACTCTTTCTTGCCTCAGCCGATGTCAGAAAAAGTCAATAACTGTTTAACTTGTGGGAAACAAATACCTCATAAAGATTTCCACTCTTACTGTCTGCCTTGCTTAGGCCCAGACCACGACGTAGCAGCCTGTTCGGCCTGTGCTTCCTTCAACTGACGAACACTTAGGCGTCGGTCGGAGTTTGCTGAACAGTTTTTCGGCTCAGATTTTGCGTACATTATGCCGTCGGATCCTCAGACTACCCAAATTGTTAAAAAACGCAAAGAAAAAGACCGACACTCGCGGTCCGCGGTTTCGGCCGAAACCACGGTTAAGCAAGCCGCGAGTGTCTCGGTTTCGGCCGAAACCGAGAAAACTGGTCAATCTTCAGCCGAATCCATGACTACTACTGAGGCTCCTGCTACCTTACCTGAATCGGCCTCAGAAATTTTGCCTACAACTGTGGTTCCTAGTGATTTATCAGACACCATCCCTTTGGCTGTCTCTACCCCAGCACGTGGTGCTGCTAGGCCTCCGGCAGCCAAATCTGCTAAATCAGTGCCTGTTAAACCCCCCTCACACAGGCCCACTTCTAGTTCACAAATGCTTACTCTGGCAGAAGATTTAATATCCTTAATTAGGGGATCCCAATCTCACCCAGACAGGGCCTCTCAGCCCCCAGAAAAGAGACCTAGAGCAGAGCCCCCCGAGCCACTGTCCTCTGATGATTCTGCAGATGACTCAGACATTACAGACCAGCCAGAGGCTCCTTTTTCTACTTATGAAGATTCCGATGCTGAAGAATCCATTCCAGCTGCCTCTCCACCAGAGGAATTTTCCTTTGGGGAAACCTTACATGCCATGAGAGAACAATTCCAATGGCAGGGACAAGATTTCTCAGATTCAAGAAAAAGGCTTAGGACTTTTCTGCACTTACCACAACATAGGCCCTTAGCTATACCTCCTGTTCTGCCTGTTGTGGATGATGCATTTAATGATGTCTGCACTGCTCCTGATTCTTTACCTCCAGCCCCTGCCAAACCAGATAGATTTTACAGGGTGCCAGACACTCATCACCACCTATACAAGGCCCCACTTGCAGACCCGAAACTATATCCCAGGGGCCTAAGGCAGTAGCCTCGACCACAGCAAAAACCCTATTCCTTCTGAAAGGGAATCCAGGTCCTTAGAGATGGGGGAAAAAAGTTTACACCTCTGCTACTCTCTCAGCTAGAGCTTTAAACTGTCAGTTTCACATGATCCAATGCCAAGAGTTTATGCTTGATCAGTTAACTAAAAAACTGTCCTCTGATGAATCTTTAGATAAGAAATATGTATTAGAAATGGTGAATAACATCCAACAGGTTAGTAACCATTCCTTAAAATGTGGCTATGATGCACTGGAGGCTTCATTTAGATCAGCCATGACTGGCACAGTGATAAGAAGGCATGCATGGTTGAAAGAACAGGTCTTACGGATCATGTTAAAGCAAAGCTATTAGATGCTCCTATGGATAAGGCCAGTCTATTTGGTACACCTGCCCAGCAGGTAATGAAGAAAATGGAAGAAAAGGCAAAATCTGTACAAACAGTTAAAGATTTCTTACAGGTTCAGCCCCCAAGGTTTAGCAGGTACTGGCCTGCCAAAACTTGGTCCTTTCCTGACTCCACAAGATCCCAAAGGGGCAGGAATAGATGCTCTAGAGGCAGAAATCAATCCAGAGGAGGTGCCTACAGAGGACGACAGTGGCAAGGCAATAACCGAGGCACAGACACAACCACTGCCACTGCAACAGGACAATCACAGTGACTTGGCTCTGACTCCGCCTACCAGGGAGCAAATAGCAGCACCATTAGGCGGAAAGGTAGCCTTATTTTCGAAAAATTGGCACTATATCACAAAAGACAAGTGGATTTTGCAAACCATAGACCAAGGCTACCGGTTCCACTTCCACACCTTAACAGTAAAAAGAGGAATGCCAAACCTGCTTCCAAATCAAAAAATAGAAGCTCTGCAGCAGATAGCAGAATTAACAAAGATGAGAGCTGTGGAAAGAGTACCAATAACAGAACAGGGCAAAGGATTCTACTCCAGACTCTTCCTAGTGCCAAGAAAAGAGAAAAGTTGGAGACCTATTCTCAACCTGTCCATCTTAAACACATACATCATTGTCCCAAAATTCAAAATGCTGACCCTACAGCAACTTCTTCCCATGCTGGGCAAGGAGTGTTGGCTGGTAACTCTAGATCTCAAGGAGGCATACCTGCACGTCCCCATTCGACCAAATTGCAGAAGATACCTCAGATTTCTTGCAGGATCAGAGCATTATCAATTATCAGCATTGCCCTTTGGCTTATCTACTGCGCCCAGAGTATTCACAAAATGCCTGGCATCAGTAATCGCTCACTGCAGAGTACAGGAATCCAAATTTATCCATACCTGGACGACTGCCTGTTACAAGCGGACAACAAAAGCAAGCTGACAACAGATTTACAAAGGGTCATTTACTTGCTACAAGCCCTGGGATACACAGTCAATTTACAAAAGTCAAGGCTGATACCATCCCAAACAAGAACATTCTTGGGCGGAATTGGACACAGTAAAACAAATGGCATTCCTAACTGCAGAAAAACAAAAGAGCTCCCTCTTTACTTCTTGGCATTAACAAAGCAGAACAAACTAACAGCAAGAAAAGTTCTGCAGGCCTTGGGCTTCATGGCATCATGCATAATCTTGGTCCCACATGCCAGACTGCATATGAGAAAGCTACAGTGGTACCTAAAGAATTTATGGTCTCAACACAGGCACAGCTTAGAAACAGAAATACCACTAATCCCATGCCTAAAACAGGAGTTCCTATGGTGGGCTCAAGCATGCCAGTCAAACCCAGGCTTACCCTTCCACAACTTTCAAGCAAGCCAAACCATCACAACGGACGCCTCAGACCTAGGATGGGGGGTGCACATGCTGGACAAATGTGTACAAGGATTGTGGACTCAGGACCAGCTGCACCTGCACATAAACCAAAAAGAAATGCTGGCAGTAAAACTGGCAATCCAAAAATTCAGACCATTCCTCAAAGAAGGCCATTTGATGATAAGGACAGACAACACCACAGTCATGTGGTACATCAACAAACAGGGAGGCACTCATTCATACCCCCTATGCAGAATGACTTTGGACCTTTGGAATCTGGCTCTCAGCTGCAACATCCAGTTACAGGCAATATTTGTACCGGGAAAAGAGAACACCCTAGCAGACATGTTAAGCAGAACCACCTCGGATGCTCACGAATGGATGCTACACCCGGACATCTTCAAGGCCATCACAAAGAAATGGGGAATGCCACAAATAGATCTATTCGCTTCCCCACTCAATCACCAGCTCAACAAAATTCTGCACAAGGACATTCCACCCACTTGCATGGAAGGTGGACTCTCTATCCTTCACCTGGAAAGGCCTGACAGCATATGCATTTCCACCTCTTCCCTTGATGCACAAGGTACTACTGAAAATCAAAGAGGAACGTCCAAGGATAATCCTGATAGCTCCGAACTGGCCAAGACAACACTGGTACCCATTGCTGAGGAGCATGTCTCGGGAGAAAATGTGGTCAGTACCCCTGATGCCTTTGATGTTAACTCAGAACAACTACAACATCATGCATCCAAACCTAAAAACCTTGCAACTGACTGCCTGGAACATCACATAGCAGCAACTAACCCAGACCTTTCCCAAAGGGTTAAAGACATTATCCTTGAAGCCCGCAGACCTTCAACAAGAAGGAACTATGCAGGAAAATGGAAAAGGTTTGTCATTTGGAGTACTGAAAGAGGAAAAGATGTGTCGAACATAGATATTGCTAACATTCTGGAGTACTTGGCAGAGCTTCTACATACAGGCCTGTCCTATTCCTCCATCAAGATACATGCATCAGCTATTTCAGCAGAATACAGCTTTGATCCACCTGTCTTTTCACATCCTCTACTCAGGCAGTTCCTCAGAGGGATCAAGAATGTAAAACCTCCTAGGAAACCACCATTACCAGCATGGGACTTGAACTTTGTGCTAGAAAAGTTGACACTCCCTCCGTTTGAACCAGCAGCAACAGCAGATCTACAACACCTGTCATGGAAAACTGCTTTCCTACTGGCAATTACCTCAGCAAGGAGGGTTTCGAACTACAGGCCTTAATGGCAGTGCAACCCTTCCTAATCTTCCATCAAGATAGGGTGTCCATGAGAACTAATCCTACATTTATGCCTAAGGTGGTATCCAGAGTGTCTTTAAACCAGGCAATCCACCTACCTACCTTCTTTCCCAAACCACAAAACAGAGGGGAAAGAATGCTGCATACCTTGGATGTACATAGACAGTTACGCTACTACCTGGACAGAACCAAAAGTAACAGAAAAACTGACCAGCTTTTTGTAGCCTATGCAACAGGAAGGGAAGGAAAAGCAATTTCCAAACAGACAATCTCCAAATGGATAGGAAATTGCATAAGATTCTGTTACTCCTACCATGGAAAACCAATTCCACAGAACATAAGACCTCATTCTACAAGGGCTACAGCCACTACCACAGCTTTCTTACGAGGAGTGGCAACCAAGGACATTATTGAGGCGGCTACTTGGACCTCCGTGCATACATTTGCCAAGCATTATAATTTACCTCTATACTCTAGATCCCGAGCAGGGTTTGCCACTGCTGTACTGCAAGGGATCCTAACTACACCATAATTTTTCTTCCTCCTCCCCTAGTTTGGCTATGGTATTCTACCCATTTGGTATGACTGCAGATGCATCCATGAAGGACATAGTACAGTTTTGTACCTACCATAAATGTAGATGTCCGAACTGGATAGCATCTGCAGTCAGGATTACCCTCCCTCCTTCCCCTCTGTGGTACTCCTAGGGTATTTACCCTCCTAATAGCTAGCTGGGGGGGACTCTCTTATGGTGTATTTGTTTGTATATATGTACATACATGCTTATTTTTTGTGTTTGCCTTCTACTTTTTTGGAAACATTGGCATTTATCCAAAATTTAGCCTTCCAAGAGGGCAACTGGCATCTGGGGCAAGAAACACTGAGGAAAATGGCGTCGGCTGATGCCTTTATACCCGAAGACCAGCAGAGATGACGTCGGGTGAAGTGCGACATCAGCCGAAGCCGGACCCAGACTTTGGAATCCGGCCGACCGAAGGGCTGCCTGACGACAGGACAAACCATTTGTTATGACTGCAGATGCTATCCAGTTCGGACATCTACATTTATGGTAGGTACAAAACTGTACTTTTCTCCAACTTTTAATTCTTGACCTTTCTACCGCAGCTTTGTCAGGATCAACCCTTTCTGCTGGTAGGATTGTATCTATACTAAGAAATGTCTTGGCTGATTTCTCATGGCCAGGTTTGGAGCATACACAATGTGCCTTATCAGTTCATCTGCATATTTATTTAAAGTTTCTTCTATTTTTTTTCAGAAGTTTGTGATTTGAGTTGATATATTCCTTCAATGTTTTGTGTATTTTAATCAGCTCTAGGTTACTGGAAGGTACGTCTTTCACCAAAGCTGGAGCTTAAACTGCCTTTTGCTCAACAGCCATATGATGCTTCCCAGTCAGTGTTTTTCCTTCACCTTTTCTAATTGATTTTCTTTCAAGCTCTCCAAGTTTCTTCTTTGCTGGCATCCAGGCAGTGTACGTAGTAGCCAGTAACTGAATTTATTAAAAAGTGGCAGAGTTCCTGGCTCTTATTTTTGAATTTCTTTTTTCATGTTGGGTAGAGATGAAGTTAAACTGTTAATTAGTGTGCAACTTGGAAGTAGGATAATAGTATTTCTTGTTTTATTACTACCACATTAGCATGCTGCATCTCTTGTGGAATATATCATGGCCAAAACACTTGTAAAACTCACCAGGTAGTTGATTATTTTTTCTTTCTTGTGGTGCTTAATAGTCTCTTAAATATTGTCACAAGTAATGCTATCATCTGAAATTTCTGTTTCTTTTTTATGTGGAATTTTACTAATCCCAATATATATTACACTGCCTGTAAATTTAAACTTTTAATTATAGAAACTATAAAAGTAATTTTCATATTAACTTTTTAAATAAGCATTTTTATCAATTTCCGGTAATGATCTTCCAAATCTATAAACAGTTTATATTTAAATTTAGCCTTATGGACCTGTAAATAATATGAATTTCCCAGATTTAGTGTAAAACAAAAATATTTATTCTGGCTTTCCATTTGATCTGAAGTAGTTTACTTAATTTGGTCTTCACCCTGTCTGTTACGGATCTGTACCGGATCCAACACAGCCGAATCACCAACATCTGATCCGAGCTCTCTCCTCCCCTTACTCACAATGCCCCTTTTCTCTATCCTCCCTTCAGATCTCGTTTGCCGCTGGAAAACTAGCATTGTGGTCTGGATTCTCAGCTAATCATTGGTTGTTGTAAGTGGCTTTTTGGGTGCTTTTTGCTCTGTTCTTCTATTTTTATCTCTCTTACTGTTCTTTCAACTCCCCATGCAGTCGTCGTGTTAAAAAAAAAAGTCCTCTTCTTTCTAACTTTTCCTATCTTTTAGTGATGAGCATGTGCATGTCTGTGAGTGTTATTCTGGGCCTGCTTGGAGTCATGTCCGAGACAACGAAACAGGGTTTCAGAAAATGCACAGTGTGTGGCCATAAGCTTTCCCCAGCTGATGGCCACACTCTGTGTGTAGTGTGTTTGGAAGTGGCCCACCTGCAAACCTTCTGTCTTATCTGTACTGGGTTTAATCCCAGGGTGCTCAAGGACAGGAGGGATAAACTTATCTTAAAGGGCCTGCTTCCCTCTTCGGGGTGATAGCTGCTGCTACGCCTCATACCTCTGCTGCAGCATCTGCTTCTACCTCTTCCCTGGCCTCTGGGACTCAAACTCCCACCAAGAGGTCTGGGGAGGGGAAAAAGCCTAAGAAGGATGGGCCAAAGAAGTGCTCCCTCGACCGCTCAGCCCTGACCAGCCCACCGCCGAAGGCTAGGCCTGTTTCTAGGCCTGGATCTCCCCGGCTCCATTCTCCGAGGTTTTCCCCCGGAGCTGGAGGAGTCAAGGATCCGGTCGCCTATATGGGTGTCCCCTCACCGGCACTCCAGATTGGTGTCAGTGGCATCGTCCTCCCGCTCCACTCGGAGCCTAAGTGAAGCAGAGATGGATAAGATGATGGGGAGGTTTATCCGCACCCAGATTCAGATGGGGGTCTTGCCTGCCCCCTCTCCCTCTGGAGGGAGGAGCTTGCAACCTTTCTTTACACCGATAACACCTTCTCTGATCCAGACTTCTGTTTCGGAGACCCTGGATCCTAGGACCCTCAGGGTCGAGGGGTCGGCGCCAACATTACCTTGTATCTCGATGCCGGCAATTGCTTTGAGTGTGTCAGATCCAACTGGTTCGGGTCCAAGCTCTCAGAGCCCTAGCCTCAGGATTGGCTCTAAGGGGGTGCTGAGTGTGTTGGAGTGCTGTATCCTCTTCAGTATCTCAGCTTCTAGAGTCTCAGCTCTGAGTCCCTTGACAGGTCAGAGGGTATCGGCTCCTTTGGGTATTGCTCAGGAGGCCCATTCTCCTTTGGCCTTTGACATGCTGGAGGGAGTTCTCTTGATTTCATCAAGACCCTTGACCATGTCTTCTTCGGACTCCGTCCCGACTCACTCTGATTTGGGTGTAGTCCCAACAATCTTACCATCTCGGGACATCCTGTGCCTGGTTTGCCTCAGGAAGCACCAGTGACAGAGCAGCAGGATGTTTGCGGGTCCTCCCCAGAGAGTCCCACTGAGGAGGTTCTTCGCAAACGAATGTGTAAGAGGAGGCACCTGGACTCCCCACCAGAGTCCCTCACCTCAGACATTGATTTGTAGGAAGGGGAATGTTCCCTCTGATCACCCCCCCCCCCAGGATGTCTCCTTTTGAAACATTATGGAACTCCTTCTCCAAAGGGGGGGTGGTCTGCCCAAAAACCAACCTCTGATGAGTCATTGTTCCTCGAGGCATTCGGCACAGGCCCATCTACTTCCTGGGTGTCCCCTCCCGTGGATCCACTTGTGGACCTGAATAAATCTTGGGTGTGGAAGGAGCTGGACATGGTGGAGCCCCATTCCCAACCACCCTGATAAGGTCCTCATCCCACCCTTGGACAGGACATATTGGAACAAGGAGTCACCAGTTGATGCTATGGTGGTGGCAGCGGCCATGAAGAAAGACCTGGCACATGAGAGTTCTTCGGTCCATCCTCCAGAGTGAGAGTCACGAGCAATGTTCTGATTTGGGAAGCGGGTGTACACTTCAGCGACCTTCTCTGTGAGAGTGCTGAATTACATGGCACATGTGATTCGGCTGCAGTGAGACTTGGTCAAGGAGATCGCTGAGTTGACCCCTGAGTCCATGTTGGCAGTGGCCAAGAAGACGTTCTCCTCTTGGATGGCCACTCTCAAGGCAGTAGCAAATACGTCCATGCGCCTCCTCTTCCATGCTATGGAAGGAGCCACTAGGGCAGCCAGTTCAGGCATTGCCATCAGGTGCCATGCCTAGCTCTGGCTTTGTCAATTCTCAGAACCCTTCAAGGAATCGTTCACAAATGCCCCATATGAGGGTTCTTCCCTTTTTGGGAAGTCAGTTTGAGAAACCTACGTTCAGAGTGAGAAGGATGGGAAGACACTGTCTGCCATTTTGATCCACTACTCCTCCCCTCAAAGATCCTTTTCCAGGAATCGGTGAGAAATAAAGAAGATGTGGTTCCAAAAGTCTCAGGCATTTTCCCGGGACACTCAGGACTCACCTTCCCCCAGAGGCAAAAGGGGTTATGACAGACACTGCCCTAGATGCAGAGGGGGGGGGGGTCTAAGAAATTTTGGGTCCCAAGAACCGTTCTAGGAAAAGACCCATGCAGCAACCCTGAAGGGCTGCCCGGCTGCTCATCTCTAGAGGCATTCGGGTGCTCCTGTCAGTACACCCAGCATGAGAGTCCATAACAACAGACCTTTAAGTGTTGCAAATCATATCCAGAGGTTATTCCATCCCATTCTCCGAACCACCGCTACCATCAAAGCCACCTCCCAGATGTCCCACCTGCACAAAGGGAGGAAGCAGCACTAGAGATAGAAAAGCTGCTAAGAAAACTAGTCATCCAACCTATCCCCCTAGACCAATCTGGATCAGGCATTTAATCCAGGTTCTTTTTTTGCCAAAGAAAATGGGGGACCTCAGACCCATTCTGGATCTATCCACCTTGAACCTGTCAGTAGCCAAGGCAAAATTCCGGATGGTCACTCTTCAGTCTGTCCTGCCCTACCTGCAGGCAAATGATTGGATGTGCTCGACAGACCTTCATGACGCATACTACCATATCAAGATGGACAGGTGCTCCCAGAGGTTCCTCGCTTCTGGCTAGGAGCCAATCAGTTCAAAGCCCTTCCCTTTGATCTCACCACAGCCCCAGGGTGTTCGCCAAGATGATGGCAGTAGTAGCTGCTCACCTGAGGCTTCAGGACATTCAGGGCTTTCCTTACCTGGACGATTGGCTCCTTGCTGCCCCCTCCAAGCATCAACTTTGCCAGGCCAGGGGTTATTTCCTATCTTTATCTCAAAAACTGGGCATCACCATCAATCTCAATAAATCATCACTGAGCCCAGTTCAGACTTAAGACTTCACTGGGGCTCGGTTGGACACTGTCCAGATGAAGGTGTCCCTTACTCCAGACAGGATTCACAGCTTGAAGCTTCACATGCTGTACATTTTGCAAGTCCAATTTCTGACAGCAGAAACAGTTCTGAGGGCATTAGGTTCAATGGTGGCCATGATCAATCTTCTACCCTTCACGTGCCTTCATATGCGGATGCTTCAGTGGACTGTTGCTGTTCAGTGGTCTCTCTTAGATCTGCCTTTGTCTCAACTGGTACGAATCTCCCAAGTGTGCAAAGACTCTCTTCGGTGGTGGACTCATTCCCCAGATTTAATCAGGGGATGTCCCTTTCTTTCACCCTTTCCCAAGGTCACGGTGACCACGGACACCTCACAGCTGGGGGGGGGGCATTGCTCGGGCAGGACAATCTAAGGCACGTGGTCCCCATCTGAGATCAATTTGCATATCAATGTTCTGGAGATGAGAATGGTGCTATTGGCGTTGCAGGCACTTTGTGCCAGTCTTCCTCTAGGGATGATTGGTATTCAGACAGACAACGTGTCGGTGGTCTGGTATATCAACAAACAGATGGGAACCAGATCTTACCCCCTTTGTCGCGAAGCCACGAGAGTGTAAGAATGGGTGATTTCGACCAGCCATTTTCTGGAGGTAACACACATTCCGGGACGGTCCAACATTTTGGCAGACAGGGTCAGCAGGTCTGTCCTGATGCCTTATGAGTGGTCTCTGAATCCTTCAGTGGTGGAGCAGATCTTTCTAAAGTGGGGTTGCCCTTGCTGCGATCTCTTCGCATCTCCTTGTAATACAAAATGCAGCGAGTTCTTCACTCTGAACCCCCCCCCCCCTTTGGGGGAAGCTCCCAGAGAAGCTCTGGTTCATTCTTGGCTTCCCGGACTACTTTTTGCTTACCACCTCTGCCCTTGATATCAAAGTTTCTTCTGAAAGCACGCAGGCTGGCGAGCTTGGTGATCCTTATCGCTCCATTCTGGCCTCGCCAAGGTTCCTGTCGCTTTGGTCTTACCTAGTAGTTCCTCCTTGGACTCTGGATCCAGTTCCGGATTTTATTTCTCATCCCTCAGGGATCCCTCATCAGACCTGGTCAATCTGAAGCTCACAGCTTGGCTGCTTCAGTTCCCATGATTATTAGGACTCCCAGTTTATCTTCCCCGGTTAAAAATATTCTGGTGGTGGCTCACAAGTCTTAACCAGAAGAGTATACTGTAGTAAATGGAAACGTTTTGTAGTATGGGCTTTGCAGCAAGCATTGGATCCTTTTACTGCTCCATTATCTGCAGTATTGGAGTTCTTGGCTAGTATTTTTCAGCAGGGTGCCAGTTTTTCCACTGTCAAAGTCTGACTGGCCTCTATCTCGAATTTTCATGTGGGAGAAAACTTGAATTCATTGGCCTCAGCTAAACTTTGCAAGACTTTCCTTAAAGGCACCTTTCTCCTGAGATCCCTGGTGAAAGATCCTACACCGCCATGGGACCTTACTTTAGTGCTTCAGGCTTTAGTCTCGCCCCTTTTCGAATCTGCAGTGGATTTTCAGTATTTATCTTGGAAGATGGCTTTTTTAGTTGCCATTACCATTATCAGGAGAGTGCCGGAACTCCATGCTCTGTCTATCAAGGTTCCTTACATGATCTTTCACAAGGATAGGGTATCTCTGCATACCAACCCCTGCTTTCTTCTGAAGGTGGCATCAGAAGCAAATATAAATCAGACAATCAGTCTCCCAGTCTTCTTTCCAAATTTCCAAAACAAATGAGAATAAAAGTTACACTTGCTAGTTGTGCATAGACAATTATGATTCTATTTGCACAGAACAAAAGCCTTTTGAAAATCTGACCAGTTGTTTGTTTCTTACGCAAGACCCTTCCTAGGCAAACTGATATCTAAGGTTACAATTGCCCAGTGAATCACCCAATGCATTTTTTGGGCATACTCTGTTAGGAGACTTTCCCCACCAGGTCAAATAAAAGTTAATTCTACCAGATCCATGGCTACTTCAGCGGCCTTCTGGTCTAGGGTATCATTGGATGATATTTGTTCAGCGGCTACATGGTCCTCATCTCATACATTCATTTTTCATTGTAAATTGGACATCACTTCCTGGAACAGGGCATCTTTTGGCTCCGCTGTACTCCATAATTTCCTTCCATGAGGGCCTCCCAGGTGCAAAGTAGCTGGGGACTCTGTCCCACAGGTTGAAGACCAAGTGAAGTAAACTACTTCAGATAAAGATGTTATGTACTCACCATAATGTTCCTTCTGAGTAGTTGTACTTCGTTTGTCTTCAACCATCCCCCCTCCTTCCCCCACCTTGTCACTGTGATACTGGCTATATGAGTGGAAGATGTTCCATCAGGGATACTTTAGGCCATTCTTTGGCTCAGGTTTGGAGTGCCAGTTGTGCTAAGGTCTTGTTGGGTCAGGTATATGCCAGGTATAGGGCAGAAAACTCTATCTGAAAGGAGGAAGGAAACGGGGTATTATGAGTAAGGGGAGGAACTAAGAGCTCAGATCAGATGCTGGTGATGCAGTCATGTCAGATCCAGTACGGATCCGTAACCCACAGGTTGAAGACAAATGAAGTACAACTACTCAGATGGAACATTATGGTGAGGACATAACTTCTTTTTTCATTCCAATATTAATCCCTTCTACATAGGCACTACAGTAGGCTCCCTCTTATCCGGTCTCATTGGGACCGGACCTTAGGCTGGATAAATGAATGGCTGGTTAATCAGAAAAAGCATACAAAATATCATTTATAGGTTATAAATCAGCTACAATAGCAGGATTTGTGTTGGTATGCATTTTTTTAAGGAATATGAAGTCTAAAACTGAAATGTCTGTCATTATTTAGCCCAGAGGAAGCAGAAGTGCTGTTCTTCTCTGTTGTTTTTTTGCTGGGGCTATGGCAGAAATTTGATGGCCAGTTAGAGAGGCCAGATAAGAGGGAGTCTACTGTATTCGTCATAATCAATGGCTGAAGCACTAGCTGTCCTTCTTTTCCATTGTTGCAGTATTCTACTTGTGGGTTTACCCTTTTTCCTCTCCAGTTTGGTGGCCAGGTTTCCAAAGATTTTCAGTCCCACTTGGTGCATCGGACATCTGACATGGCTGCTGGAATGTGGACCTTAAAAGTGACGTCTGCACGCACCAGCTCTCAGAACTTTTCAGTCGCCAGTTGTACGCCAGATGCTTCTGCTTCTCGTGGACGTCAGATCGAAAAAAGATTCAGTTAAGTATCCTGTTGGTGATTCTTTCAGTCCTACTTTGTTTATATTTATAGTCTGTTCATGTGGGTCTATACTATAGCAGCGAATGCTTAAGATACTGAAAGCTGTATAATCGACCCAAAAAAAAAATGAAAACACAAAATTCCGAACAAACGGAACAGAGATTTTTTCCCAGGTTTTTCACACAAAATAAAGTGGGAGAGCTTCCTCCCCCACATCCCCCCTACTTAAATATACCAACTCCGAGGTTGCACCACAGTGGAGGAAATGGCAAAGTCCCGAAAACAGCCCAGTGCTTTTTTTCCCTGGGAAAAAAATCGCTGTTCTGTGTCTTTGGGATTTTGCCGTTTTGACATTTTGCTGTCAATTAAACAGCATTCACTATATTAAGCGTTCACTTACTTAAGAGGAAACCTGTTCATGTCATCCAGTAAGGGCAAATGCAAGTGCAGTCGGCAGATTCCCCACAAAGACGCCCATGACCAGTGTCTCTCTTGTTTAGGGAGGGAACACGACCACAAGAACTGCGCCATTTGCTGATAGTTTGTCCCTAACACCTTACATTGCCATTTGCAGGCCTTGCATTTGTATTTAGAGAATCAACACTTGAAGCAAATAACATTAGGGATGGAGGCCATGTCCAACGCCCCATCTGAACCGGCTAGGAAGAGGGCAAGTCCTTGCGGCCTACTTCATCAGCTGCACCTCTGTCTGCTGTACCTCACCCTGTAGCTGATGTCAGCTTGGCTGTGTATCCAGCATCCGCTGGTGTTGATAAAGCGGGTACCTCTGAGGAAGCTGTACAATCTCAAGTGGACACCACATCCACAGAGGATTTATCAGCGCCTGCCTTAGATGGCGTGTATATCACGTTATCGAAAGTTTACTTAATCGAATTAGTAAAGGTCGAACTTTATTGATTGATTAAGTAAAACATTGAATAACATAAAAAAAAAAAAAAAAACTAAATGGCGTAGGCAGGGGGCAAGCCCCCCTGCACCTGCCGCACCACCCGTACTTAAATATACCAACTCCGACACCGCACTACATTGAGGTAAATGGAAATCTCCCCTTACAGAGATTTTCATTTACTTGCACGATGTTCTTCACTTTCGATATTGTCATGCCGACAATATCAGACTCAATATTGTCAGCTTACAACAATGTGAAGTAGACCCCTTAGATGCTGGGGGGCGGGGGGACCAGCATTCTCTCTGGGCCCACTGGATGCTGCCTCCGCCATCCCGACGCCTGACCCAAGGTCTATCCCTAGCCAGACGCCATCAAGGCCTTCAAAGAAAAAGCAAAAAACAAAACACCTTACTCCGGCCTCTGAAAGCATGCCAGATTGGCAGGTCTTTAGCCAGAGTTTATTCAATACCTTTATAGCCCTTAGGCCTTCTGCAGAACCCTCTGCCACTGCTCCTCCCCTTCTTAGTCCCAGACCTCTCATCCATGAAAGGAGGGTAGATCTGCCTGAAGAAGAGGAATTGTCTGATTGCTCTGAGGACTCTCTCTCATACTCCTCCCAGATCTTATCCCCCTGGGATATGGATCTCCTGAGGAGGGCTCTGTTGAACCTGATTCCCCTGTAGAGGATCTAACCTTTGGGGAAACTATTAATAAGATGAAAGACCACTTTAAGTGGCAATCCTCGGATATGATTGGTGTACAAAAGAGGTTTTATGACCTTATTCAAACGGACTCTCCAAGTCCTCCTGCCATCTGTCCTATTCAACCAGCATTCCTGGATGCATTTGCCTCAGCCTCCATTAACCTGGATTCCCAACCTCCAGCCCCACATAGAGCAGACAGACTATAGAAAGTCCCTGAGATGGAGAAATTTCTCTTTAAGTGCCCTCCTGCTGATCCTGCCACTATCTCCAGCTCTATGGATAGGGCCTCCAAGCTCGTTCCTACAACTGCTATCCTCCCTGCTGATAAAGACAGCAAGACTATGGAGAGGTTGGGAAATAAAATCTACACCTCTGCTACCCTCTGATTTAGAGCCACCAACTACGAAACTCGTATGACCAAATATGACTTAGCTCTGCTGGACAAAGCCACTAAGGATTTAGATGACATCCCTGACTGTGCACCCAAAGCTTCCTTTTCTTCACTGATAGCACTCATCTCCCAAGTGAATAGACATTCCTTAAGATGCTGTTATGATGCAGCTAAAGCCTCAGCCAGGTCGTCTGCATCAGCTTCAGTACTAAGAAGGTACTCATGGCTGCAACTTCAGCCTCTCCCAGATGACTTCAGGGCCAAACTCCTTGTCGCACCTTTGGATCATTCAGCCCTTTATGGTACAAAAGTGGCTGACCTGTTTAAATCCTTGCAACAGAAATGAAAAGAATTATAAGACCTAAAACACATCCTAATCTTGCCTATTCCAAAGTTCCAGAGGAACTACTCGGCAAAGACACAGTTTATCAGGAAAACCTCCAGGCATGTAGCTCCCCCGATCTAGAAGACCCCCTAGAAGACAGCCTCCTCAGGCTAGCCCTTCTCAGTCTTCCAGCAAAAGGCCTCCCTGCATGGTTACTCATTACCATAGACAAATGGGTTCTGTCCATCATACAGAATGGCTACTTCATGTCCTGCATCATCACCCCCCCCCTCCCAATAAGACTGGGTATATCACAGCCTCTGCCCAGTCAACTACTACTCCTCCATCAGGTTTTACAAACCCTGCTACTACAAGGCACCATAGAACCAGTACCTACACAATCAAAAAGAGAAAGATTCTACTCCAGAATCTTTTTGGTACCCAGAAAGGAAGGATCATGGAGGCCGATTCTAGACCTCTCGCGCCTCAACCCCTTGCTAAAAGTTCCCACTTTCAGGATGCTCACCCTTCCTACTCTCTTTTCACTCATCCTTCCTCAGGGTTTCATGGCAACCCTGGACGTAAGGGATACCTACCTTTACATACCTATAAAGCCCACCTTCAGGAAATACCTGAGATTCCTGGCAGGCTCATCTCACTTTCAGTTCTGTGCCTTGCCCTTTGGGCTTTCTACTGCCCCCAGGATATTTAAAAAATGCCTGGCTCCAGTCATCGCCTACTGCAGGGAAAAGGGAATCCAATTATTCCCTTACCTAGATCTCCTAATTCAGGCAAAAGACAAGGAAACTCGTCTCTGTCTCTCCCAGGACCTTCTGGTACTCCTACAAGTCTCTAGGGTTCATGATCATCTTCCCAAAATCCCACCTCAACCCCACGCAGGATATTGTCTTCCTGGGTTGCAGGATTAGGACAGACTTCATGAAGGCCTTCCTTCCAACAGAAAAAAGTGGAATCCCTCTCACACCACCTTCTTGCTGACCTACAGTCAACAGAACTGACTGCAAGACAGTTTCTGAGACTTCTGGGTTACATGACAGCTACCATTCCCATGTTGCCCCCAGCCAGGATGAACATGAGTAAACTTCAGTGGTACCTCTGGTCGGTATGGACCCAGCACACCCACCCTCGAGATTTCAGGATCCCCCTGCTTACATCAGGAACTGAGATGATGGGTGGCTTAGGTAGCCCAGAGCACAGGCCTCCCTCTGCAAACATCCTCTCCCTCCCAGACCATGCACACACATGCCTCAGATCTGGGCTGGGGAGCAACTCTGGGGAAAAGGAAAGTACAAGGTTTGTGGAAAGACACAAACAAGATCACATAAACGTCAGAAAAATGAGAGCCATCCTCCTTGCTCTACAGTCCTTCCAGCCCTACCTAGAGCAGGGCCCTCTAAAGATATTCACAGACAACACCACAGTCCTGTGGTATTTCAACAAGTAGAGAGGGACCAAGTCCTACCTTCTATGAAGATTAGCTCTGTGGGTGTGGGAACTGACTACCTGTTAGGGGCTCACCATTCAGGCAGCCTACATCGCATCCCTGCACAACTCCCAGGCTGCCCTGCACAACTCCCAGGCTGATTACCTAAGCAGAACCATCTCAGATAACCACAAATGGATGCTGCAAAGAGATATTTTCCTGAATATGGTCCACAGGTGGGGTATTCCACAAATAGACTTGTTCGCTTCCTCCATAAACAGGCAACTTTCTGGCTACTGCACCAGGACATCAGACCTCAAGGCATTAGCAATAGATGCCTTCTCGAGAATCTGGAAGGGGAAATTCCTGTATGCATTCCCCCCTTTCCCATTGATAAAAAGGGTCCTGCTGAAAACTCAGCAGGGCTCACCCAAAATCTTGCTGGTGACTCCCTACAGGCCAAGACAGCACTGGTTCTGTCTTCTTCACCTGTCCAAGGGCAATCACCACAAGTTACCCCCTTCAGTGGACCTGCTCACACAGCACAAGGGGACTCAGATACACCCACAGTGGCAATCCATGCACCTCACCCTGTGGCTGATAGGATTCTGATCTCCTTCAGACACCTATATAATGAGGGTGTGCTCACTGTTCTGCAGGAGGCCAGGAAACTCAACACAAGGAAATCCTCTTTCTCGAAATGGAAAAGGTTTTCTATCTGGTGTCACAAAAGACAGCTGGACCCGCTGGAAAGCGATCTGCCTGTCATCCTGTCAGACCTGTATGAACTCATGCAGACAAGGTTGTCTTACTCATCTCTAAAGACAAACTTCATAGGTTGGTACTAGGCTATCAGCCCTAGGGCCTATACAAGCCAAGCCATAACAATTCCCTGGATATTTTTTCCCTCAATATTTACTTTCCTGGACCCCTGTCTAGCAGGGCAACTGACGTGATTCCCGGGGTGAATTCCCTCTCTCCCATCCAGTCGTCAAGGTTCCTTTTGAAGAGGCCCAAGGAGGCACTCTGCTTGACATGTATGGGCAGTCTATTCCAGAGATTGGGGAGTCTCTGGGTCAGGAACCTATCCCTCCAGCGTGTTTTGTTCATTGTGATGACAAGGTTTAGATCCCTGGAGCGTGCGTCTCTGAGGGATTGGGATTTCTTTAAGTGGAGCATGTCCAACAGCTCAAGGTTTGACATGGCCTCGTATGTTAAGCAGAGATTGCCTCTGAGTAGACGATGTGCCACAGAGTATAGCTGGAGTTTTTTTTAGACGGTTAGTATAGGGCATCTGCTTTAGGGCTGTGATTCTTTTAGTGAGGTATTTCTGCAGCTTTTCCAGCTGTTGCAGATGTCTTGTGATGTACATACCAAGCGGGGATTTTTACTCTATAATGGGTCTAATGAGGGATGAGTACAGTGGGA
This sequence comes from Protopterus annectens, assembly GCF_019279795.1. Lineage (NCBI taxonomy): Eukaryota > Metazoa > Chordata > Ceratodontiformes > Protopteridae > Protopterus > Protopterus annectens. The sequence goes on from NC_056738.1 coordinate 267,472,436, forward strand.
CAATGACCTCCTTTTTTCTGGATGAAAAGCCCTTAGTGATGATGTGTGCCACACAGAAGGATTTCCTGACTGTTGTGGCAGTGTGGTTATCGAAGGTGAGACCACTGTCTACTGTGTCCCTAAGTCTCTCATCACACTTTCGCTGTTTAGTGTACTGCCACCTATGTGGTAATTCATGGGTACATGGTTTTCCCCAAAGGGATAACTATACATTTCTTAGCATTAAGCTTGAGCCCATGGCTCTGGCACCAAGCATCTGTTTCTGTAAGGCCCTTTTAGGTTCATAGGTAGGTACTAGGCTATTGGCTCTAGGGCCTATATAAGCCTAGTCAAACTGTACCCTGGCTTTTGCCACCCAAGAAAGTTATTTTCCTGTGCCCCTATCAAGCAGAGCTGCAGAAGTGATCCCCGGGGTGAATTTCCTATCTCCCATCCAGTCATCAAGATTTTTCTTGAAGTGTGCTATTGAGGAGCTTTGTTTGATATAGATAGGTAGTTTGTTCCAGAGTATGGAAATACTCTGGGACAGGAATCTATCCCTCCAGCATGTTCTGTTTATTGTGGTGACAAGGTTTAGGTCCCTAGAGCGTGTAGCTTGGAGGGATTGGGATTTCTTTAAGTGGAGCATGTCCAACAGCTCTGGGTTTGACATAGCTTTGTATGTTTGGCAGAGATCTCCTCTGAGTAGGTGATATGCGACAGAGTAAAGCTGGAGTTTTTTGAGATGGTCTGGGTAGGGCATCTGTATGAGACCAGTAATCCTCTTTATGAGGTATTTCTGTGGCCTTTCCAGTTGTTGTAGATGTCTTGTGAGGTACATACCAAAAGGGGCATTGTACTCTATAATGGGTCTAATGAGTGATGAGTAGAGGGGAACAATGACCTATTTTTTCCTGGATGAGAAACCTTTTGTGATGAGGTGTGCCACGTAGAAGGATTTCCTGACTACTGTGGTGATGTGATTATCAAAGGAGAGACTACTGTTCAGCTGTGTCCCAAGGTCTCTTATCACACTTTCGGTGTTAAGTAGACTACAACCTATGTGGTGGTTCATGGGTACAGAGTTTTTAACAAAAGGGTGACAATACACTTTTTGGCATTGAACTTGAGGCCATGGCTTTGACACCAGACATCTGTCTCAGTGAGGCCTTTTTGTACGATGTCCACATCTTTAGGAGTTTGGATTATGGCTCCTAGTTTGCAGTCATCTGCAAACTTTGCTAGCCAAAGACCTTCTGTGTTAGCCTGTACTTCAGAGAAGTAGTTACCAAACAGGAGAGGACCAAGGACTGAACCCTGTGGTACTCCACTTGTCACTGGTCTGAGGTTGGATTTAGAGTCTGCTACTTTCACAGTGTGGGTTCTGTCAGTGAGCCAGTTGGCAACCCATCTTGTGACATAGGGATTTATACCTAGTTTAGTGAGTTTATCTATAATTTCAGAGTGGGGGATGCTGTTGAAAGCCTTGACGAGATCTAGATAGGCATGGTGACCACTTCAAAGAAGTCTATCAGGTTTAGGAGACATGATCTGCCTTTTACAAACCCGAACTGGGTAGGGTCCAGAGTTTGGAGATTACCAATGTCATTGTTTATAAGTTGCATGATGATACGTCCCATAGCCTTGCAGACCAGGCTCGTCAGGCTAATGGGGCGGTAGTTCCTGGGGTCCGTGGTGACTCCCCTTTGTGGAGTGGGATAACCGTTGCTGTGCGCCATTCAGTGGGCACAAAACCATACGTGAGGCTATGATTGAACATGGTACTTAGGTGGGGTGCCAGTTCGTTCTGTAGTTCATGTAGAGCGCAGCCTGGGATGTTGTCAGGTCCCATGGATGCTGTCTTCCTGGCTTTGGAGAGTGTGTTTTTTACCTGTGCAGCCGTGATTACAAGAACTTTGCATTCCACTATAGAGATGGGCCCTTTAGGGGATGAGAGAGGGGTAAAGTTAGCACTGAACCTATCTGCCAGGATGTTGGCAATATCAGTTGGTTCTGTATATTCATTGCCATTGTGCTGTAACTCAGAGCAGATCTGAGTGTTGCCATTGAGATTCTTGACATAGCTGTAGAATGCTCTGTGGTTGTCTTTAGAATCAGTGGTGATTTTGTTTTCGTAACTAGCTTTGAAGTATTTTATGATCGATCTCAGCTTCTTACTGAGGCTGACCACAGAGTTCCTCCAATCATGGGATTTTACTCTTTTTTGCAACAGTTTCTTTCTTCTGTTGTAGAGTTTGTTTATGGCAGGGGACCAACCAATTGGCTTCCTTGTTTTAGAGGATAACATCTTGGTTCTGTTAGGGATTGCATGATCCATGCACTCGTGTAAGTGCTTATAAAGTGCAATTGTATAGGATTCAGCAGTCATACCTCTATTGTCCGTCAGCATGGGTGTTGTGAAGTTTGCCACTTCTGCCTTAAGAAGCGTGAATTTGGCTTTGAACAAATTTTTTACTGTGATTTCCCTAATGGGGGGGGGGGGGGGGTTGGGGGTGGGATGTGAATGTCTAGGGTGATTTGCTTCTGGTCGGATCTGACCAACAAGGAATTGACCTCTGGTGTGGAACACTGGTTACCCATGTTGGTAATGACCAGGTCTAGGATATTGCTGCCCCTGGTGGTGGTGTGGATAAGTTGATCCAAAGCGTTGGAATTTATGAATTCAAGAAAACGTTGAGCAAAAGAGTTGGTACATGAGTAGTTTTCCCAGTTAATGGTGGGGTAGTTGAAATTGCCCATTATTAGGTTGTGCTCTAATATTTTCCAGTGTATCAGGAAATGAGGAGTGGGAATCTTGGGGCATGGTGGAGGGTCTGTAGCAAGCTACAATTTGGATTGCGGTCTTGCCCAGAGTTAGTTGCACTTGGATAATCCCGGCTGCATTATGCTGAGCAACTAGCCTGGAGGTGTGGATATCCTTAATGAATATGGACATGACTCCGCTTTAGTGCTTCGGTCCAGGTTAGGTGGCCAAAAGGTGTGATATGAATTATAGCCTGGTACTGCAGGGGTGCTCTCTGGAGCCTTGAACCAGGTCTCTGACACTGCACAGATGTCGATGTTCTCCATTTTAAGGAGTGCCTTGTGTGAGTGCATTTTGAGGTTTAGACTTCTAGTATTAAGTAGCATTACCCTCAGATTTTGCTTGCTTGTACCTGTTACAGTGGTGAATTTGTCATTTGAATCTTGCCTAAAAGAGGCACTATAGGGGTGGCAAGAGCCTTAGCCAGTATCCGGAATCCCAAGGGTGACAGGTGCAGGCCATGTGGCAAAGCATCATGGTTTGTTGATCATGTCATCCCAGGCAGACAGATACTGGATCCCCTTAGAATGACACCAGAAGCTTAGCCAATTGTTGAAGTCAATCATTTTGTCCTTGTACTGTGGTATAATTCTGGGTGATGGCAGGATGCTACTCGGGGCTAAGGTCATACCTGCCTGGGCTTCAAGATCGGACAGTTCCTCCATGTCTCTTTTCATGTAGTCCAGGGAGGTATGTCTCATGTCATTCACACCAACATGGACAATAACAGAGTCATATTTGTAGTTGTGGAGTGACATGCATTATGTGGCAGATCCTGGCACCTGACAGGCAGCTTGACAGTAACTTTCTCCTTTTTTAGCCTGGTGAGTGGAGCATCAGTGTGCCTGACTATAGAGTCACCTATGGCTAGAGTGTTGGGTACTTTGTTATGCCTTATGGGCTGTGGTTGAGTGGCACACTGAGTTTGTGGGCTGTGTCATTTGGGTTGTGTTGGGGGGTGGAGGTTGCTTGCGTTTCTGCTTTGGAGGTCCCTCTTGCTTGGGTATATTTTTTTGAGAGCCTCCGCAAATGTAGGTGTGTATTTTGTGTTTCTATGTGTGTGTTTTGATGGTGTAGGTTTTGAGGGACTATGTGATGAGTGTGGTGTGGTGCAAGTGTTTACCCTCTCCTCTTGACTGTCTAGTCCAGTATTGGGTGAAGAGAGCTTTGCTTCCAGTTTGGCTGTATAAGTGCATCTCTCACAGGTTGTAGTGTTTTGTGGTAGGAGGAGAGGGTTGTCTGTGTACAAGGCAGTTGCTGCATTGCTCCAAGATGCCCAGATTCATCAGGTAGACAGGAGAAAACACAGGGAGCTTGACCCTTAAACATACCTGGATAGGTGTTTATTTATTAAGTACTAAAAACTGTTTTCCTGTAGACAAGTGAAGAAAGTTGAGTGCTGTAGTAGTTTCTAGCTTATTTAGTGCTTACAATGAGTTCTGAACACGTGCTGAGCTCAAAGAAACAGATTTGTGTGCTGAAACTAGAAAACTGGCTAGTTCTAAGAAACAAAATTAAGCTAGAAGGCTTCCCTCCAACACATCATTTGGGGATTCAATAATGGCTCCCAGTTTGCAGTCATCTGCGAACTTTGTTAGCCTGAGTCCCTTAGTGTTGGCCTGTACTTCAGAGAAGCAGATGCCAAACAAGAGTGGTCCCAGGACTGAACCCTGAGGTACTCCACTTGTCACTTGTTTGGAGCTGGATTTGGAGGCAGCTACTTTTACAGTCTGAGTTCTGTCAGTAAGCCAGGTGGCAACCCATCGAGTGACTTAGGGATTTATGCCCAGCTTAGTAAGTTTATCTATGATTCCAGAGTGGGAGATGGTGTCGAAGGCCTTGGCGAGGTCCAGATAGGCTGTGTGGACCACCTTACCCTTGTGCACAGCTCTGGAGACTGATTCGAAGAAGTCAGTCAGGTTCAGAAGACAAGATGGGCACTTCACAAACCCAAACTGGGTGGGGACCAGTGTTTGAAGGTTGCCAATGTCTTTGTTTATAAGTTCCATGATAATGCGTTCAATGCCCTTGCAGATCAGGCTCATCAGAATGATGGGATGGTAGTTCCCAAAATCCAAGGTGGATCCCCCTTGTGAAGTTGGGATAGCTGTAGCTGTGCGTCACTCAGTGGGCACAAAGCCTGAGGTGAGGCTATAATTAAACATGACTCTTAGGTGAGGTGACATTTTATTTTGTAGTTCATGTAGTACACAGCTCGGGATGTCATCTGGTCCCATGGATGCTGTATTCCTAGCTTTGGAGAGTGCAGTTTCTACCTGTGTGGCCATGATTACCGGAATTTGGCAATCTTTTGGTATTGAGATGGGCCCTTTAGGGGGTGAGAGGGGGGTGAAGTTGGGACTAAATCGATCTGCCAGGATATTGCCAATATCCTTGGGATCAGTATATTTAATGCCATTCTGTTGTAGCTCAGAGCATAACTGAGCATTACCATTTAGATTCTTGACATAACTATAGAATGCCTTGTGGTTGTCTTTGGAGTCTTTGGAAATTTTTTTTTTGTAACTAGCTTTGGAGGATTTTATGAGGGATCTCAACTTCTTACTGAGGCTGGTAAGGGAGTTTTTTGCATCCTGGGATTTTCCTCTTTTCTGCAACAGTTTATTTCTTCTGTTGTATAGTTTGTTTATGGCAGGGAACCACCTGATTGGCTTCCTTTTTTTGGAGGAGAGCGTCTTGGTTCTATTTGGGATGGAATAATTCATGCATGAGTGGATGTGCTCATACAGTGCCTTAGTGTAGGATTCAGCAGTCGAACTTTCATCTCCTGTCTGCATGGGTGTCATGAAGTTTGTCACTTTTGACTTGAGTAGCATGTAGTTGGCTTTGGAGAAGTTTTTTACGGAGGCTTCCCTACTGGGGGGTGGGGGTGGGATTTGGATGTCAAGGGTGATTTGCTTATGGTCAGACCTGACCAATGAGGGGGTGACCACAGGTGTGGAGCATCTATCTCCATTGTTGGTAATGACCAGGTCTAGGATATTGGAGCCCCTGGTGGGACAATGGATCAGTTGATGTAGGGCGTTGGAATTTATGAATTCCAAGAACCGTTAAGAAAGTTGTTGGAACCCAAGTAGTTTTCCCAGTTAAATGACAGGGTCTGCTATTTCTGCCTGCCTCCCCCTGGATCCACCTCTTGCATCCAGACTCCCCTTCAAACTTTTCCTCAAAGATGTATTACACTTAAGACCACCCAGGAAACCATCTCCCCTCCCTGGGACCTAAACTGTGTTCTAGAAAAACTCACTGTAGCCCCTTTTGAGCCAGCAGACAAGGCCACCTTAAAATTTTGCACATGGGAAAACTGTATTGCAGGTAGCTCTGACTTCTGCCAGAAGGGTTTTAGAATTGCAAGCTCTTATGACTACACCACCTTTCCTAATCTTCCACCTGCGCAGGGTGACCTTCAGGACAAGCCCATCATTCATTCCCAAAGTAATGAATGAACTATCCTTACCAGCCCATCCACCTGCCCACCTTCTTCTGTAACCCACAGGGGGATAGTGAGAGAGTGCTACATTCCCTAGACATCCACAGACAACTTAGGTTTTATCTACATAAAACCAAACCCTTTAGGAAATTAGGCCAGCTGTTTGTCTCCTTCCACCCCAGGGTCTTGTGGAAAGCTGTGAGCAAGCAGACCATTTCGGCCTGGATCTCCCGGGCCATTTCCTTCTGCTATCTACACCATGGTAAGACCTTGCAGGGCAATGTCAAGGCCCACTCCATCAGAGCAATGGCCTCTTCTGGAGCCTTCTGTAGAGGGCTAGACACTACCTCAATACTTGAGGCAGTCACTTGATCCTCAGTACACACCTTCACGAAACACTACAAACTGGACCATATCTCCAGAGCCAGGGCGGGGTTTGCCAGGGCTATCCTACACAGTTTCCTTGAAACGTTATCTAGGCCACATCCCAATCCTCAGTGAGTTTTTGGCGCTCACCCACAAGTAGAATACTGCAACACTGGAATAGAAGGACATAGGGAAGTTGTGTAAAATCTTACCATAACCATGTTGTAGTATTCCTTCCCGCTCACCTTCCCCACTTGTACGGCTGCACTTGCTCTCCTCGTTGATAATGGACAGGCTATGCCCTTACAGGACTGGCTCTGACTGGGGCTTTTTCTAGATTCTGAGGGCTGGTGCATGCAGACATCACTTTTAAGGCCCACGTTCCAGCAGGTATGTCAGACGTCCGACACACCAAGAGGGACTGAAAATCTTTGGAAACCTGGCCGGACAAACTGGAGAGGAAGAAGGGTAAACCCACAAGTTGAATACTGCAACATGGAAGAGAAGGACATCTATGGTTATGGTAAGATTTTACACAACTTTCCTTTATCCCAGCAGTATACTAGTCAAGTGTTTTCAGTTTCTTTGGCAATAATTTATTCAGCCCACTTCTATAGGAACCCATGGCAGCAAAAATGGTAACCTTCATCACATCCCTTTTTGTAAATAAGGAAACCTGCAGACTCTGATTGTAAGCCTAAATCTATAATTCTAGGATTCAGAGAGAATTGCCTCACATAGGTCAATTTATGAGACCATGAGAAAATGCATTTCAGAGACATCTATAGACACAGTGAGAAAGACCTCTTTATCGGCTCATTAGCATATCTCTAAACTGTTGTTTAATACTAGTGCTGTCATTTCTGTTATGACACTAGTGTTTACCATGGTGACAAATTCATCACATTGGCAAAGATAGCGCCCCCCCACACACACTCATGCAGACATAGTCAGACACCTATGTGCACACCCTCACATGCACTATATCCACCTAAAATCGAACTCCCCCCACAGTTAATCAGACACTGTCCGACATACGCGTATGTGCACACACACTCAGACTCTCGATTCCATGCCTAATCCTCTTAGTGCAACACCAATACACAACACACACACACATTTATCAGACTTCATTCTTGCCTCAACAGGCTTCCACACACATGCACGTCTCCCATCCCCATGTCTTCACTAAACTTATTTAACAGCTTCCATTGGAGTGAATGGATGACTGCCATCTTTTGCCAGTTTTAACTTTTTTTTCCACCTGTGGAAATGCATGCAGCCTTGTGATTCAGAAAATCACACAGCAGTGTAAATTGGAAGTCACTGTCATTTCCAGGGGAGAACACGTCTAATTAAAATTAGTCACTCCCTTGGATTGCCTCATTATCATATGGCTAAGTCATTGTGACCATCTTCCATACTAATGGTCCTATAGTGGGATTCCTCAGCAGTAGAATATTGTGTGAATCAAAAAGGATTTCTGTGAGGGGAAAGATCTTTGGGGTTAAGGTCCCCCACTTGCAATAATCCTTTCGGAATCTCTGGGTAATATTGCAGTTCATTAGAAAGGAGCTGTTTGTTTATCTAACAACCATTAAGGATAAAACTCATTTGATAACTGTAGAAGGTTTGGAAATTGAAATATTCAAGGTGTAGAGTCTGTGAGGGTATAAAAAAGGTCATGTCTAAACAGGCAAAAATGTTTGTAGAAAGCAAAATAAAATCGTTATGAATTCCTAACTTATCGTGCAAGGTAATATGTGAAAATAATCTTTATTGTGAAGAAACTAGCACACCAAGGATCAATGAATTAAGTAGAATACCATTATGCACTTGGTATGAATGCCATTAAAGTGGGACATATCAGTATTAAGGTATAAAACTACATTTCAGTCACCAGTGAATATGGTTGTTGTACTTACTTCATATATTTGTAGCCTATGATCTGTATCACTGTCATATTTAAGACAGTTTTAAATGGGGCCTATAAAGATCAGTAGTCATCTTGGTGAACTCAATGACAACACTGTCTAAACATGTATGCCCCTTTATGCCCAGCTAGGTCTATTTATATGTCATTCTGACATCACTTTTTTCATTAACAAGAGCATCATCTTTACATTGTGAAAATTTATTTGCCACAATAAAATTTAGCAACAGTGTTCTATGTTTATAAAAAATGAACAAGCACAAGACTCTCTCTAGTTCCAACCTCACCACCATGAGTGCTGAAGAAAAGCATATAAAAACAAAGAAGCCAGTGGTCTTAAAACTTTGTTGATGAGCTCAGTCACAGTAATTTCCAAATTTCATGAAACCCAGGTATTGTTCCAAAGCAACAAGCCTTTATTCGTCACAGAGAAGCCATCCTCAATAACAACAAAATCAGAAATCAAGAGTTCTATGTTTAATTACAGCCACCTGTTCAGATACATGTTTCTTGTAACCAAAAAATATGATTTTCCTGGTCATAAATAAGTATTATTGTGCATATGAATTGTATGTGCTATTAATGTTAAAAGACTGAACTAAATTTGAGGGAGTTGCATTCAGTCTTGGTATTATAGAGAAATTCTATTTTGTTTCAAAAGAAAAGAGTTTCTACATTGAGTTGTCTAAAATTCAAGCAGGCATTTTAAATAAATTTACATAGTAGGTTGGCAGCTGCATCTGTTACACACAAACATTGTCAAAGGCCCCCATCCCCACTTTGTCTTACTAGGAAATGCAAAGTAGATAATAAGAAAAAATAAAGAAATGAAGAAAACATAAAAAATAAATCCAAGTTAGTCCCGGTGTATCTAGGCAGTCACTCTGTATTTGGCTGGCATATCATTGCAAGTGCAAGGGTAATTGATCAGAAGCAGCTTATGAAATTATTCCAAGAGCAATATTCTCGAGTTTTTGCTTCTTGAGGCGTCTCAAAAATTGCAAGGAGGCAATACCAAACCACTTTTAATTAGGCAGGAGCCAGTAGTGAATGCTTTACATAGTCACTCCTGGAAGCTGTGGAATGTCACATCTGTAGCAGCTTACTTAAATTCTTACATTCCTGAGAATTTTAAAATGAAATTTAAAAACAAAAGCCAAACAAATATTTCAAATACAAATTCTAATATGATTGTTTAAAAAATATTTTTGTAATGATAAAAGTCAACACATTTAGAGTGTTTATATCAATAAAATAAGGTGTTATGCAAAAAAATTAAAATGTATATTTTTCACACAGTTTTTCATATCTTGGCTCTAGTAGCATATAGGAGTAAAGCCCTGAATGTGGCCAGTGTAACCCAGGTATGAGTAATGGCTTGTGTGACTGTTGGAGCAGTAGGGAGTGTTGGGTGTTACCACCCTAGTATGGTGACATAGGCATCTTCTGCTGTGATCCCTGGTGGAGAATAAAGATGGCACCTTGTAGTAAAAGGTGTTGTCCCAAGAGTTGGGGCATGGGTGGATGTGTTTGTGATGTGATTTACATAATAATGTAAATCTTAACAAGGACAGTCAAGAAAGCTTAAAGAAGAGAAGCTGCTTTATGCTCTTGAACAACCCTAATGTATAAACATATGACCAAATTGTTACTAGGGAAATATATCATGCATACAGACATATTAATAGATGTAAGGTTAGACACAACTTATCTATAGATGAACAAAGGACTTTAAATGAGTTACAATGTGACCCTAACATACGAATAATGAAACCCGACAAAGGTGGTGGCATAGTTGTGTATGACACTCTATCTTACAGTGCCATCATTCATGACATCTTACACAAGTCGGGCAATTATTCTGTAATCTCCCTAAATGAGGTAAACATAGCTTACAGGCGGATAGATATGTACCTTGAGGAATATTTCCTGGAACAAAGGATAACAGAAGATGTATACAGATTTATGACTGTTGAGTATCCCATTTTAGCCACCATTATAGGAGTACCCAAGGTACATAAAGATCAAGTTAATCCTCCATTCCGCCCGATCATTTCAGGGAGTAAATCAAAAACTTTTCCCATCGGAGTAGTCATTGACACTTTACTAAAACCTATATATGATGATGTTAAGCATCTAGTCAAAGACTCCTGGGAATTTTTAAAAAATTATCCTGTCAATCAGTACCATAATGGCATACTTTTCAGCACTATTGATGTCATCGATTTGTTTAGCTCTATACCCACTGAAGAAGGCATCGCAGCCTTCACTAATAGTTTGAGAAAACATACTAAAATGACATGGGACAAAATAATGCTCATAGTAGATTTAATGAGCATAGTACTTGATAATAATTACATTTTTTATGAAGGAGAAATATTCAAGCAAACCAGGGGAGTAGCAATGGGAGCGGCATGCGCTCCCATATATGCTAACCTGGTTATGCTTGACTGGGAAGAACACCATATATTTGACAGTATATACATTAATTCCATCATATACTATTCAAGATACCTTGACGATATTTACATCATATGGAATGGAGACAACAACTCTTATTCAGATTTTATCACATATATCAACTCTAGTAGTGATTTTTTAAAATTCACCTCAGTAGTAAATGAAAGAGGTGTTCCATATTTAGACACTATGGTAATGGTTGAAGAAGGAAGTTTAAAGTCCACTGTATACAGGAAAGACACCTTTACTAATTCACACGTGGACTTTAACAGCTTTCACCCTAGAAATGTAAAAAGCAACATTTACAAGGGACAGTGCATTAGAGCTATTAGAATGTGCTCTAAGTATGTAGATATGGTCAACGAAATTAAATATATAACATCTTTATTTATGGATAGGGGATATGATACAGAATTAATGAATAATGTTTCCTCATATGTTATTAGTCAATGGGGAATAAAATATTTACCATTATTAGGCACTAATATTATTTTGAATGATACTGAAAATATTAGTAATAAAACATCTATTATTGGAAAAAACAGTGACTTCTAGTAATTTTAATAGAGCTTGTATAATTGAATTTGGCCCTTTTAGTCACATTACAAACGAAAAGCCAACTCAGTTGGGATGTGGCAATAAAGGCAAACGCTGATCCTCTTTTATATTCTTTAATGAATAAAAACGATGTCACACAACAGTAGCACCACGAGCAGTCAGTCTACCAACACAAAAATAAACAATCCACACTGAAATCTCCCTCTCCGATGTTAAGCGCTTTCATCTGCCGAATGCAGACTTCATCAGAACAATTCAGTGTTTGTCATTATCCAATTTAAACAGAAAAAGGCGCCAAATATGCACAAGTATAACTTGTGCATATTTGGCGCCTTTTTCTGTTTAAATTGGATAATGACAAACACTGAATTGTTCTGATGAAGTCTGCATTTGGCAGATGAAAGCGCTTAACATCGGAGAGGGAGATTTCAGTGTGGATTGTTTATTTTTGTGTTGGTAGACTGACTGCTCGTGGTGCTACTGTTGTGTGACATCGTTTTTATTCATTAAAGAATATAAAAGAGGATCAGCGTTTGCCTTTATTGCCACATCCCAACTGAGTTGGCTTTTCGTTTGTAAGTTTTGGATTTACATCCTTTTAGTCACATTATCAAAGACATCATTATTAAAAATTGGCATTTTTTAATAAATGACAAAGAAATAGCAGATGTATTGGGGAATGAACCAAGGTTTGTGAACAAAATGGGCAAGAATATCAAGAAATATCTTGAACAGGGAAACAATAGGAAGTATGAGGTTAATGCACACACATTTAAATGTGGGACGTGTAATCAGTGTTCAAGTATATATGAAAACAGTCCACTAATTTTGAGTAATAAGAACAGAATTAAAATTTATCCATCTAGAGGCAGTTGCAAAACAAGCATGTTAGTATATGTTGCTATATGTACGGTCTGTCCCTCGTTTTACATAGGGAAGACCGAGAGACAATTAAGAAAAAGAATATATACCCATCTGTATTGTATTAAAAAGAAAGATATGAAAAATGCATTAGCCAGGCATATAATGGAAAATGGTAGTGAACACAAATTTAAATTTGCCATTGTAGAGATTATTAAAAGTGACCCTAGAGGAGGTAATATAAAAAATTACCTAGCTTATAGGGAATTATATTGGCAAGTACTGACGGATGCCACAAGTACACCAGGCATTAATGATTATTTTTCTATTAAACCTCTGCTATTGTTAAATAGTTAACAACAGTTATTATTTAATGCAATCAATTGTAAATATTATATGGCAGCTTTATATATAAATATATACTGTTTTGTAACTAATGTATTTGGATAATTATATATATTTTTTATTTATTCAAAAGTTTTTTAACTATCTATCTCTTTAAGAACAGCCATGTTTTGGCGCCAATTTTAATTTAAAATGGAGAGTTCTAACTTTTTTTACTGTTCTGATGAAGCTAGCCTAGTCTAGTGAAAGCGCTCAACATTTGTAGCATAATAAACAGATTTTGGTTTTTATACACTCCGGTGGATTTATTTTGCTGAACTGAACTTGGATGAACACTTCGTGAGGATTACTTTTGTATTTATTACGTGTTGTTCCACACAAGCTTTTTGTTCTAGTATGGTGACATAGGTATCTTCTGCTGTGATCCCTGGTGGAGAATAAAGATGCCACCTTGTAGTAAAAGGTGTTGTCCCAAGAGTTGGGGCATGGGTGGATGTGGCTGAGCAGCTGTAGAGGTGGGGTGATACGTCAAAACTTCTCATTGCACACCTGCACACCCCTACTGAACATAGCCATTGGCACCAAAGGGGGGGGGGGTTCAGGTAGGACATAGAAGCTCCCTGGCCTGATAATTTCTCAGTGCGACCCCCCCCCCCAAAAAAAAAACATCCTTAGGATCCACATTGACCCCGGAAAAACTGTATTAGTCTGGGATGTGGATTGGAGCAGTCAGTAGACCCAGACATGGATGAGAGACATTGGGATGGCTGCCGAAATGAAGGTAGGGGGACTCCAGAAAAATTTAAATCCTGGAACACGAACAGTCTAGATGCACAGTGTTATCTGCACTTTATTCAACCAGAGTTAAACGTTCATGTAATGCTGAATAGTTCCTTTCTGAGTCCTCCTTTTTGAGATATTTACAGAAATATGAAATTTGATGCTTATGTCTACCTACACCTTTTAGTTCAAATGTCAGTAACAGTTTTTTTCAACATTTATAAGTCATTTGGATATGATAATATTATCAAACAGTTGGAAATATTCCATATGAATAGTGCATTATACAATGATAGCAACACTGCATTTTTTTTGTCTGTTTTACAATATGCCTAACAAGAACATGTAGCTCACTCAGCTATGAAAGTATTAGTGTCAGAAGAATAATGTATTCTTAAAGTAGCTTCTAGCTATGTATCTGCCATGTGGATCACCAGTATAATCTCAGGTTAGTGTCATGTATCCGCAGTTGTATGGTGTTACACTTCACCTGCTGGAAGTGTGATCACTGGTTTTCCTTCATAATGGAGTTTTCAGTTATTAATGAACATTCTAGCCATAGTCGTCTTGTGATTGAGTCAAAGAAAGAGAACTCTTTGCCTGAGTAAGTCTATTTTTTGATGCTGCAGGTGCTGCTGTTCTGTCTTCTTTTTCACACTGATGCATACTTAATATCATGGGCTGTATAACAATGCAGTTCAGGATTTCTGGGAAATGTATCATTGTATGTTGTTGAGGTAAGGGATGCAAGATTTTGCTAATATTCATGTACTTACACATGGTGATATTAGTTTTGAGAGTGCTACTTTTCTTTATACTTCTATGTATCATAGAAGAGTAATGTATTCTTGAATTAGCTTCTAGCTATTTTGGAATAGTGAATATGTTTGGTACTTTGGCAAATGCTTGGGTAATCTTATGATGTCTTAAAAAAAAAATTTGTGATATGGATTGTGCATAACTGAGATGCTTCGACACAGTAATACCCTTAAGTGTTCTGCTGCAGCACTGATAGGGTTGATTATTGAGAGACGTGTTGCATTCATTTCATGTTGTAAAACAATTTATTTCAGTAGTAGTATGAATTATGCACAGTGGTGTAATTTTGACAAAAGTAGTACTTAAATCTTCTGCTGCATAAAATGATGGTAAAGTTCAGTGATGAGAGAGACACACTGTTTTTTTTTTACATCCTAATATATATATTATTTTTGTAGGTACGTGTAAAGTGAATTTTCCTGATGCAAACAAACTACACTCCTTTCATTTAACTGTCACACCAGGTAGGTAGTTTTTCTTTGCTTAGTTTGGTGATACTATGCTGGCTTAATTTGGTTGACACTGTGAGCAGGAGACTGTTATGGGGGGGGGGGGGGGGTTAGAGACCCAATGTCAGATTCATTCTTTATCCCCAAGCTGTTATGTAGTATAAAGGTTTAGTCCAGACAAAATCACTTTAACTAGCAGATCTAGGAGACCCTCTCTCTGATACCCTCCCCGTGGGAGGAATAAAGAGACCTTGTTGAAGTTTCCAGTAGTTTATTCACTTAAGCAGTTAGATGGAAGAGTGTTCTTGTTCTAATACATTACATTTAGCAGGTCAGTTATTTAAAGGCAATTACAGACAATGGTGGCAGGGTTCACATGTGTTGATTGGAGGAAAATCTGGGAAATGGAAAAACAAAGAGCCAGTCCCAATATTCCTGAAAGACTGGTGATGTATTACAGGCTCAGCAGCCTGTGGAACCTAATTCTTAGTCAAAAAGTTTTATTTTTATTTTTTATTTTTAACTTCTAACAAACAAACCGTGACAACATACTATGAGCTACAACTATAAAACTATATTTAAGAAAGCACATTCGCCTGAGCTCCATCAGATCCATCTAATAGAATGGTTTACACTTTGATCATTGAAAATGCCTGCTTTTACAAGGCTATCACTAGACTTTATTAGTCAGTTTTGTAACATATGTAAAATGAGAGGTCATGTCTGCATCAGTGAGGCTCATATTCCTTGGAGCCAAGTATGAAAGCTTTATTATAGAACTGTTTTCCAGTGAGGTTCTCCCGTTCGATTCTCGGCTGGAGCGCCTTCTGTGTGGAGTCTGCATGTCCTTCCCGCGGTCGACTGATGTTTAAAGACATGCAGGTAGGTGCATGTGTGAATGGGTGTGTCGTCTTTGACGGTTGGGCATTGGGCAGGCAACTCGGCACCGTAAAAATCCACTGCCAATCATCAGTGGACCGGAGTTCCGCTGTGGTGACCATTAACCGGGAAAAGACAAAAGACATTACTTTTTCCAGTCTATCACATGTCATATGAGAAACTGTGCCCACTTTTATGGGGCTCATTGTTTCCTGAAAGACTGGGTGGGATACCAGACTTCACTCGAGTCCTGTGGCTTACCCCTGATTTCAAGCTGTTATGTATGGAAAGTAGACTGCATAAATCCCTTCTTTAGTTTGTGATATGACCATACAGTTACATCATAAATTATATTTAGCACATTTATTTGAGCATCTAAATTATTATAGTTGCTTAAGTCTTGAATTACATTTGAGAGCAATGTCACTTTATCCCCTATTGCCTGATGACTATCAGCTCTTTTTCATCTATTGGCTCATGTATTCCTGTCAAGGTGAAAGCCATTACTAGACCATTCGTTACTTGAGATGTGAATGACAATCACAGAACCGTCATTCTAACAACAGTCAGTGCTTTTTCTGACTGTAACTCTATCCTGCTCCTGTGTCACTGTGAAAGGCCCAGCTGTGCTCTCCCTTGACATGTATGCTTCCACATGTACACTATAGAGGGCTGCCATCACTGGCTTAGCTAGACCAAGCTCATGTTACCAGTCTACAGCCTTATTCTTCACCTGCAAACCTCCACTTACTTAGTGTTAGTCAGCCAACTGGAACCACCAATCTCTGAACCCTGGATGGGTGAACTAGCATTGACCCACTCACTCCCACCCTTCCCCACTTGGCACTTCAGGTTGGAACTGCTAGTCAAACTTTGGTCATCTGGGTTCTAGTTGGGGCTTCTTTCATTGTATGCCACAGAGTTGGGTTGAGCTCTGTTACTTTATAAATAACTTTTATACATGAGTGATACTATGTACTACTGTTGAAATGACTACATTTTCATTTCCAGCAGCAGGAATGGCTGGACTGAGGTATATTCATGGAGGCTGCATGTCACTGCCAACTTTTCATTATTTATCTTGTTGCCTCGTTTCCTTCATTTTTTTTTTTTGAATTGTAAAGGATTATGCCCATTACAGTATGTGAACTCCTTGTTGGTGGTGATTTTCGTAATACCTGCTACCATGCGTAGCAGTGAGTTAACTATAAAGCTCACTGAACACTGAAGTTGCAAAGATGTAGGTGTCTTTGCATCATCTGCCAGTTGAGAAAGTTCAGCAAGGGTGTTAAGGCTATAGTTGTAACTTCCTTTATGAAAGACATAGAATATTATTTTCTGATTCACTTCTGAATTTATTCAGCTGTAAAATCTGCTGGAATTTGTTATATTTGACATTCGTAGTTAGTTCAGATTCATTACAAAAGCAGTGGGTTTTAGTACTCAAAGCTAGGCAATTTTTACTCTCTCTCTCTCTCTCTCTCTATATATATATATATATATATATATATATATATATATATATATATATGTGTGTGTGTGTGTGTGTATAATTTGTTTCTATGATCATTGCAAAAGTCTAAGAACCCTTTACAGGTTTTGTGGAGTTGAGGTTTTATGTCTGACTATGTTGAGGTAACATGAGTCCAGCTAGTAGCACAAGGTCTCTGGGATCTGACTGGGGAGGGACTGGAGGGAGTGGCTGATGCCAAGTTTCTTATTGGAAGAAGGCCTGGAAGTGCAGCTGTTGCACTGGGAAAGACTAGTACAAGCCCGCCAAACACGTGCACAGCACTCTGTAATGGAGAGCCATGAGTGTGTGGAAGCTTGCACTTGCATTGGGGCTTATTATTAGCATCATTGCTTGTTGTCCAGTTGTGGGATTTTTAAAGTATTAAAAAAAATCTCTCAATCCTTACTTGTATAATTGCCATAACCCTCATGTTCTTGCTTCTATCTCTGAGTTCTTGTTTGCTTTACCTTCGGTCAAGAGGAACAAAGAACCCATTGAGGAAAATAATTACAAGCAAGTAAAACAATAATTTGAATAGTTTATAGTCTTAAAATGCAACAGAATAGCCTAGGATAAAAGCAGTGGTAATCAGTCTTACAATTTTTCCATTACTGAATGATGATTTGTATGGCTATATTTACAGACAACTGGAAGCATTTTAACTATATTACATCTGTTATTATTCTTATTGGGCACTTGTCTTATTGTACATTCTTAAATATCATGTCTAAAGGCACGGAACAAATTCTTTTCACATAGATGTGTGTTTGCATGCATCTTTATGCATGTGAACACTTTTATGTGTAAAAAAAAAAACATTCATTTTGCATCCTCTAAAAAAAATTAGAGTTTTAAAGATATCGTCAAATGCAGAAGACTAAACATACTGAGTCTTGTTTATGGCATTAATATTAATAGACAGGCAGGAGACATTTACGTCACTTTGGGTTCTAGCTCTAATTATGTGGGATTAGTTTAGGTAAGTAGTTGTGTATTACTTAAATACAGCCAGTCCCCGGGTTACAAGCATCTGACATGCAGATAACCCATAGATATGAACGGGCTGACACAATGTCGGAAATAACATGAAAGAATTAAAATAGGTAAAGCTAACCAAATCTGTGTGTGTGCGTGTGTTTGTGTGTGACAGAGAGAGAAAGAGAGATCGGGAGAGAGTGAGAGTGATGTGTGAATGAATGCATGTATAAATGAGGAAGTGACTGTGTGTATGACAGATAGGGAGAGAGTGAGAGTGAATGCAGGTATGAATGAGGAAGTGACTGTGTGTATGAGAGATCAGGAGAGAGTGAGAACGATATGAGAGTGAATGCAGGTATGAATGAGGAAGAGACTGTATGAGAGAGAGTGAAGAGTGAGAGCGAGTGATCCTCTTGCAGCAGTTAAGAGGTGGGTGGCTGCATAAGGGGAGGAGGTTACTTATGGAATAGGTGAAGTAGGGTTAAGAGTGAGTGAGAGTGTGTGTGTCTGTATGTCCTACCTCTAAATCTCTTAGAGCAAGAAGCCTGGACAAAGCCATAAATAAAAGTGGGACAAATCCCCAAAAATAAGGACAATTTTAATAAATATTGGTCTTAACTTAGAAAGTTGATAGAATAACAGGTTTATAGCATTAATTTTCTGAAGGGTATGAATTCAGGAGCTCAAATGTCTGTCAATATTTTCTAACTGCCATATGTAATGATTTACCACTAATTTGTCAGAAAATCATAAGTATATGAAAAACAGACCAAAAATAGGAGAGAAAAATCTGGACATTCTGCGAAAATCTGGACATTCTGCGAAGTTTGGTGTGTGTGTGTGTGTGTGTGTGTGTGTGTGTGTGTGTGTGTGTGTGTGTGTGTGTGTGTGTGTGTGTGTGTGTGTGTGTGTGTGTGTGTGAAATCCTTATAAACAATGCATTTAATAACAAGACTCCACTAGCTTTGTTGATAGGAAGCATAACTACAATATACAGTGTTATGTTTAAAAATGTTTTTGTTTGTTTGGAAGTGTTTCTAAAGTATTTTATATGCAAAGAAAAGTAAAATAAATACTAGACTGAGGCATACATTTGACTAAGTGATATTTAATAAGAACCATATGTACGTGTTTCGACTTGTATACAAATTTGACTTAAGGACAGCCTATAAAACACGGATTTCGTCCTTAACCTGGGGACTGCTTGTAATTGCTAGACTGTTAAATTATCAGTTTGACAAAAAAAAAATGAAAACTGTATTAGGTGTGTAATAAGCAAATGCCACTTAGAGAATTCTTCAACTTGTGATTTTTTTTTTTTTTTGCCTATTCTGGTGCACAGCATGCCCAGTAGTCCTCAGTGTGCCTTTTTTAACCAGAGGTTTATCAGATACAGGGTGAAATCCTTTGAGAAATACCAGAAATACCTTCTCTAAAAAAAAAAAAAAAAAAAAAAAAAAAAACTCATCTGATCTAGGTCTGTCTTCACATTAATTGGTGGTTCTTTGGACTATTTCAGGAAAAAAGGAGGAGAAGCACTTGAAGAGAAACATGGTTTGGGACGCTGATGACACCACATTAGAGTTGATTACCCCTACCCCCAGGCTCGAGGTTACTGTTGTCTTTGAGAACCTTTGTAATCTCTGTATTAGGAGACTTTTTCAGCCAAAGCCTCTGGTGTGAAACCTGTGGAGGCCACTGCACCTTTGGCTTCTGGCACGTTCTCACAAACCCAACTAAATTGTCACTTGATTCTTGGGCCATTTTACAGACCTGCGATACTGACACTCAAATTATGTCATTAGCGGTGTGGTGTGCTCTTTCCCCACACTTTTTGTTCAAGAGGAGCTGCCACTGATGCTTTTCTGAGACTGCCTCATAATTCTTTATTTAAGTTTTGCAGTTTTGTATTGTTTCTATTTTTTGCTCATATTTATTGCAGTCTGGTTTAATGTAAATTTGTTTTGTTTTACATGTTTTGTTTTATTTTTATTTTTTTCTTGGAGGTTTAAAAGTAATTGTTTAGTGCAAGTTAGCCAGCATTTCTTTTCTGTTCTCTGCTCTGACTGTAAGTAGATTAAGTCTAGATGATCTGTGGGAGGAACCGAGAAATGGCACTTAGTATTTAAAGTAATTTGTACTGGGTGTGATGAGGATGGACAGGATTAGGAATAAGTATATTAGAGGATCAGCCCAGGTTGGAAGGTTTGGAGACAAAGCCAGAGAGGCAAGATTACGTTAGTTTGGACATGTGCTGAGGAGGGATGCACAGTATATTGGGAAAAAGATGCTAAGGATGAAGCTGCCAGGTAACAGGCAAAGAGAAAGGCCAAAGATAAGGTTTATGGATGTGGTGAGAGAGGACATGCAGGTGGTTGGTGTGACAGAGCAAGATGCATAGGACAGGAAGAAATGGTAACAGTTGATCTGCTGTGGCGACCCGTAACGGGAGCAGCTGAAAAAAGAAGAAGAAGATTTAAAGTAAACAGAACAGGAAAACATTTTCTTTTGGAGCTACCACTGACGTGTATTCCTGTTATGAGACTTAAGTTTTCCACCCACCCACCAGTTTGTTGTGCTGTTAAACAAAGTGGCTCTTGAGTGGCCCACCACTTCTACATATTTTATTTTGTAAGCTCCACCCCATCTCATCTTGTGTGCTTATACTAGTAAACATTGGAGTTCAGACTAAGAAGGCCCTTCTCTTAGACTGTTAAAACTTTAGATGTTCTTCGTGTTTCACTGCTACAGTCCTAACCATTGGGTTATCCATGCTGTGGTAGCCCTCAGTCAGTCCGAATACCAGAGTCAAGGTTTTGAGCGTCAGCTGCTGTCGCTTGTTGGTTGACGTCAGGTTGTCCGAGCTATAAGGGAGAGCAGGCAACGCCATTACCTCAGTCTTTCTTGCCGTGGAGCCCATAGCAGAAGCAATTCACAACAGTGCCGGTCAGCTGTTTCCAGATTTCGAACTTCAGCTGAAAACGTCTAAAGCTAAGTACCCCATTGGGGATCCTTCCTTTTTCTTGCACTAACTGATGTCCGAAAAAGTCAATAACTGTCTCGCCTGTGGAAAGCAAATACCACATCGAGATTTCCAATCTTACTGTGTCACTTGCTTAGACCCAGGTCACGACGTACCCTGCTGTCGGTTCTGTGCCCTCTTTAATGCTAGAACTATTCATTGTAGAGCTATGTTTGTAGCCAGTTATTTTAGTCTTCCATTTCCGATTACCGATATGGCGTCCATCAGTCAGCAAACGATAAGTCTTCCGAAAAAAACGTAAAGCTAAGGATAGAGAGAGAGACCGCATAAGGCCAAGTCTTCCGATGACACCACAGCTAAAAGGGTCATCAGTTCTTCGGAATTCAGTGAGGTGCTTTTGCAGCCCCTGATGCCCAACGTGATTACTTTGCAGGCCTCTACTGAGACCCTTAAGTTGTCCTGTATGCCGCAGATGACTGCATCATTTACCGAGCCTTAGGCTGTCTCTTCCTCGGTTGGGTCCAGAGCCGCTACGCAGGCACCGGCTTCCAAGGATACCTGTTGCACTTCGGAATTCACTTCCAGGACTTCGCCCTCTCTTCCAACTAAAACACCGACAGCTACTCCAAAGAAAACAGTAAAAAGTCTCGATTCCACTACACCTCCCTCTCTTCAAACTAGAATGCTTAAAATGGCAGAGGATGTCATCACTTTCATCCGGGGTAATCAGGCCAGACCAGCCAAAAGGAGAAGAGAACCTTCTCCAGACATCCAGTCAGATTTAGACTCAGAGGGACCTGACTCCTATGTTTTTGAAGAGTTAAATCCTCTTACTGCCTATGAAGACTCAAATGCAGAAGAATGTATTCCTTCTGCATCACCTCCGGAGGACTTTTCCTTCGGGGAAACCCTCCACACACACAGGGAACACTTCCAACGGGAATCAATGGATTTCCCTCAATCCAAGAAAAGACTAAGAGAGTTTCTGGACCTACCCCAGCACAGGCCTCTGGCCATCCCGCCCATCTTGTAGGTGGTAGATGATGTTTACCAAAATTCCAGCCATACCCCTGACACCCTTCCACCTGCCCCCAGAAAACCTGACAGGTGCTATAGGGTACCTGACTCACATAAATTCCTCTACAGAAATCCTATAGCAGATCCAAGGTGATTACTCAGGGACCTAAGGGAGGTAAGACTACCTCTGCAAAGAATTGTACTCCCTCGGACAAAGAATCCAGGGCGCTGTGCAGATGGGATAAAAAAAGTATATACCTTTGCAACTTTAACTATAAGGGCTCTCCAACTGTCTGTTCCATATGTTAAAATATCAACAGCACACTTTGGAACTTTTGAAACGGAAAATCTCCGCACTCTTCATCTCAGGTGGCAAAGCACTCCTTGCACTGTGGATTTGACACCCTAGAAGCTTCTAGCAGGCAGCAGTGGCAGCATCTGTCATCAGAAGACAGGCATGGCTGAAGGAACAACCTCTCCCAGATCATGTCAAAGCTAAAGTCATGGATGCCCCACTTGACAAAAGACCACTTGTTCGGACAGAAAACTGAAGAGGTAATTAAAACGATGGAAGACAATGCAAAATCGATGCAGACTGTTAAAGATTTTCTTCAAGTACAACCTCCTAAGTTCAGCAGAAATTTTCCCTCTAAACACTGGTCCTTTCCTGCACCAAACAGGCAGGCACAAGGCAAAACCCATAGGGACAGACCCACCAGGACTCAAACTCACGGCCAGTAAAGAACAAAACAGTGCCCCCCCCCCCCCAAACACTAGAGCAGGGAGTTCAAAAGCAACCCTGTAGGGAAAAAACTCTCAATGACTACCTTTCCCATCTCTGCCTGCCTCCACCACACCAAAAGCTAGGAGGAAGGCTATCTTTATGCAGAGAAAATTGGAACTCTATAACAAAAGATCAATGGGGCTTAAAAAAACATTGCTCAGGGGTACAAATTCAATTTCTAAGCACTACCACCTCCAAGAGGGTACCTAGACCTACCTCCAAACCAGTGGGCAGAAGCACTAAAACAAGCGCAAAGCCTAAAATCCCTATGGGCAGTAGAACCTGTACCTCCAGAACAAGTTGCAAAAGAATTCTTTTTCAGACTATTCCTTGTTCCCAGGAAAGAGGGGACTTGCATCCCATCCTGGACCTATCCTTTCTCAATACCTTCCTGGTAATCCCAAAATTCAAAATGCTTACTTTACAACAGCTTCTACCAATGCTGCCAAACAAAGCTTGGATGGTCACCTTAGACCTAAAGGATGCTTACCTGCACATCTCAATAAGGGAATCATGCAGAAAATTCCTGTGATTCAGAGCAGGATCAATACACTTTCAATTATCTGCTTTGCCCTTTGGCTTATCTACTGCTCCCAGGGTATTCACCAAATGTCTAGCTCCTGCCATTGCCTTTTGCAGGCAAAACAATGTACAGATTTACCCTTACCTGGATGACTGTCTCGTCCAGGCAAACTGCAAGGAACTGCTCCTGCAGCACCTCTCATGTGTAAAAACCCTACTCACTTCTCTGGGGTTCACTATCAACGAAAGGAAATCAAAACAGACACCTACCAGGAAAATCATATTTCTGGGAGCCTTACTGGACACAGAACAGCAAATGGTCTTTCTGTCCCCAGAAAAACAAAGTTTCCTACCAAAATACTTCACTACACTGGGCTCTAAAACCCAGCTTTCTGCCAGAAAGTTCCTACAAGCTCTAGGGTTCATGGCCTCATGCTTCCTCCTGGTCCCTCTGGCCAGACTACACATGAGGAAAATTCAGTGGTACCTAAAGAGAACCTATAGTGTCAACACTCGCAACCTCTGGACACCTCCCTGCCTGTCAACCTTGCATAAGATCCAAGTTCCTCTGGTAGGCCCAGGCCTCTGCTCTGAACAAGGGACTTCCATTCACCCTCTTTCCATCAGACCAGACCATAACTACAGATGCTTCGGGCATAGCCTGGGACGCCCACCTAGAAGGCAGATGCGTCCGAGGCCTCTGGAATGCACAAATGCTACCCTTGCACATCAACCAAAACTTTTTGACATCCTTCAAAAACCCTACCTCAAGCCAGGAGTTCTCATAAAAACAGACAACACCACAGTCATGTGGTAAATCAACAAAAAGGAGGGACTAAATCTTACCCCCTGTGCAGACTAGCCATGAACCTGTGGCTAGCAGCCTCATCCCTGGGACTACATCTTATAGCCCAATACCTACCAGGCATCAACAATACCCTGGACCACCTAAGCAGAATGCTGCTGGACCCACATGAATAGCAAATCTACAGAGACATTTTTTTGTAATTTACCCACACATGGGGGACCCCCCCCCCCAAGGCGGACCTCTTTGCCTCTCATTTAAATGACCAACTACAGAAATTCTGCACCAGGGAGTGCCATCACCTGGCCTGGAAGGTCAAAGCCCTGACCTTCCCTTGGAATGCCCTATTTGTGTATGCATTCCAACCTATATTTCTCATTCCAAAAGTATTAATCAAGATAAGGGAGGAAAAACCAAGAGCAATACTCATTGCCCCAGATTGGCCCAGACAGCATTGGTACCCACTGCTGCACAGCCTATCTCACCAGCCCCCTCTGGCAGCTAACTCTGATACCTCATCTGCTATCCGGGGGGGGGGGGGGCGACAAGACAATGCTGCACCAGACCTTCAGACACTCAAGCTCTCAGCATGGCTTATTTTGCCAAAACCAACAAGGAATCTATGCTAAGCAAGCAAGTCCTTGACATCATCACAGAAGCCAGAAGGCCCAGCACCAGAAACTCTTACGCTGGAAAATGGAAAAGGTTCTGCTCCTGGAGCCAGTCCAAGGGGGCAGACATACATCTGCCCTCCATTCCTCTTATTCTAGATTATCTTGCTGAGCATCTTAATAAGGGTCTCTCCTCCTCCTCCATAAAGATCCATGCCTCTGCCATCTCGGCACACTTTGATACAGAACAGCCATTGCTCTCCCACCCTCTTATCAAACAATACCTTAGAGGAGCCTCTAATATCAGGCCTCCCAGAAGACAGCCCACCCCAGCCTGGGACCTGAACTATGTTTTAGAAAAGCTTACTCTGCCTCTCTTCGCAGCTGCAGCATCCTCAGAACTAAAGTACCTCTCTTGGAAGACTGCCTTTCTCCTGGCTATTACTTCAGCCAGGAGTGTGTCAGAGCTTCAAGCCTTAATGGCCATTGAGCCATTTATCATCTTCCATGCAGACAGGGTCTCTCTGAAAACCAATCCCCCCTTCATGCCAAAGGTGTTTTTGGATGTTGCCCTGAACGAGGCCATCCACCTGCCCACCTTCTTCCCTAATCCTCAGAAAAAGGGGGAAAGGATACTGCATTCTTTGGATGTGCACAGGCAACTCAGATTTTATCTGGATCGTACAAAGACATTCAGGAAAACTGACCAGCTGTTGGTCAGCTTTAAAACAGAGGCACAGGGAAAACCAATATCCAAACAGACCATTTCTAAATGGATAGCACACTGCATCCAATTCTCTTACTCCTTGCATAGAAAACCACTCCCTAGGACCATCAGAACCCATTCCACTAGGACAACCTCTACTTCCACAGCATTCCTTAGAGGGGTACCCACCAAGAACATCCTGGAAGCTGCCACATGGACTTCAGTCCACACTTTATTACCATCTGAACCAATTCTCAAAAGCTAGGGCTGGGTATGCCTCTGAAATTTTGCAGGGCATGCTCACCCAATCTTAAGTTTCTATTAACCTTCCACCCTTCTTCTCAGCTTTGGGAATCTTCCCAATGGTTAGGACTGCAGCAGTGAAACTTGAAGAACATAGTACAGTTGTGTACACTCACCATAAATGTAGATGTTCGACTGTGTTCACTGCTGCAGTCATGCTTTCCCACCCTCCTTCCCCGTGATATCTGCTTTCCTTAGAGAGGCCTATTTCTATGGGGATCTCTGATCCCAGGACTAGTAATTATTAACATTGGACTTCTTTGGTTGGTTAAGGCAAGAAAAACTGAGGTAATGACGTCAGCCGCACTCCTTTATAGCTCAGACGACCTGACGTCAACCAGCAAGTGACAGCAGCTGATGCTCAAAACCTTGACTCTGGTATTTGGGCTGACTGAGGGCTACCACAGCATGGATAACCCAATGGTTATGACTGCAGCAGTGAACACACTCGAACATCTACATTTATTGTGAGTGTACACAACTGTACTTTACAATCTCTTTCATATCTTCCTAGTGTTTAGTGCATACTGCAACATTTAGACTATTAATACATTTTTTTCCTTTCTGTTTTTAAAAATCACAAATTTCTGGTCAAGACTTGCCAATCACTGGTAGCTTGCAATCCACTTCTTTGGATTCATTTTGTAATTAGTGCTTTAGTTTTGCTCCTCTTGACAGGGAGAGTCCAGCGGTATTAAATTTTGTAGCCTCTCTGGAGAATACCAGTCATTGGAAAGCCTGAAAACTACTACTTAGGAGTCAGCTTGGAATTAGTGTTGCTGTTTTACTCCCGGTGATAAAAGCAGCATGAGAACATTGATTCCTGTCCGTCACTGATATGGCAGTGTGTATGGGACTTTCTTGACTGGTCTGGGTTTGGACCATTGTGCAACTTAACTCTCTTGCACTAAGGTGCTCTGTGCTATCCAGGGCATCTGCCAGGAGAAAGTTACAATGAGCCGACAGACCCATACTGCATTTAGGATGAAACTGCTGATCGCCAAAGAGCCCATTGCTTGTTTCAAGGAGCAGCTTGGCGTTAGTGCTGCGGTTTTGCTTCTAGTGAGAGAAGGATTAAAGGGATATTGATTCCTAGCTGAGTGTAGCTGCAGTTAGTCCAGCACTAGTAACAGCCAGGTAGTAGCCAATAGTTTATTATTCTTGACAATTCTATCTTTTCATTAAGCACTGCTAGATTAGCTGCTACCATCGAACCTATCTTCAGAATATCACCCTAAAAACTTCATCCATAAATTCAGGGAATTCTATAATAGCCTTTCTCCAACCCCTAAGTAATGTGAACAGCCCTTATCCACTGGTCCCCGGCAGTATGGCTCAGTAGTCTGCTGTCACCCTATCTGTGATCAGTCTGATTGCATTAGGTGTTCTAAGGCAGTGTAGCAACTGCCTTATGCTTACTGATGGTTTGTCTCTTCTACCAATTCATAGTACCCCGTTAGCGATGTAAATATTTAAGAAACATGGAGGCAAACCTCTCACATCAGCCCACTACCAGTAAACATCATATATATACAATACTACATCAAAATATACCAATAAGTCTGTAACTGAGGCTGTAAAGAAAAAAAAAATGACAAAACCTGCTAGAGCACACTCTAAAAGATGTTAGCCTTCAGCACACAAGGCAGCACCTACTCTTCTCCACTCCCATATACTGCAACTCCACAACGAAGACTAAGAGTCAACAGGAAAGTAGTACTAAGCTTGTAAGGCCCACAGTGTCTGCTGCCACACAGGGAAGTGTCTTAGCCATATATGACCATATAGTTAGGCATACAGAGTTTACACTCTCTAGACTGGAGAAGAGGAGGGTGACTGTAAGCTGCTTATTCACTGCCTGGGTCTGTGATGTCACAAGGGCCCTAAGTTCCCAAACACCAGTCAAGTAGGGCTATGACCTAGTGGTGGTACATGTGTATGAATGACCTGAGGTGCATCTATAGGGACATGCAGAGAGACTTGCTGGAACTTACTGTGCATGTGTTAACAGGCCAGAAATACAGTGGTGTTGAGCAGTATCTTGTCTTCACCAAGAATTATGCCTAGATACCAAGACAAGAATTTTTTTTTAACAACTAGCTAAGTAGTTGGTGTCATTGTAAGGCGATTCAGTATGTGTCAACCTGTGATGAGATTGTATAGAAGACTTTCTGTTTCACCAGGTATGGCTTACACCTCTCATACCAGGACTTCTGCATACTGGCTAAAGCATATTTTGCTGTGCAGTACCATTTCTAGACATCGCCTCCCTACTGAACAGTCTTACAGAGCCAACTCAAATCTAAATTTGGAGTACATCATCAAAATCATAGTTGCACTGCTTGGGTCTATATCAGCATTTCAAAAATGTAGTAGGTCGAATCACTAAATGTCGAACTGAAATGATCGACCTATTACATTTTCAAATGCCAATAAAAAAAACTAAAAAAAAAAATTAAAGGGTGTAGGCAGGCAGGCAAGCCCCCCTGCACCCCCCACACCCCCCGCTACTTAAATATACCAACTCCAAGACCGCACTACATTGAGGTAAACAGAAATCTCCCCTTACGGAGATTTCCATTTACCCATTCGACGTTCTGCCCTTTCGGCATTCTCGATGCAACAATATCAAATTCAATATTGTCAGCATTCGAGATGCTAATAGGGACCCCACTGCTCAGTGCTAGTATCTAATCAGAAAGATGCCAGAAAATGAGGCCCTCCTGCACTCTAATATATTCATATCTGGATGGTTACGGAGATGTGGTTTCAGTGCAATGACAGTACTCAGTTTATACCAGGGTTCAACACCTGTCATGCCTTCAGGCCCTTCGGTTACTGTGGAGGAGTATCCGTGTTGGTCTTTGTGATGATCCCAACTCTGGGCCAGTGATCAAGAAGGCTGAATCCTCACCACTGACACTGGAGAGGGACATTCATGTGGACAGAAATGGATACACCCAGTATTTCCAAATGCAGCTCTCTGCATCAACCACAATTTCCCTTAAGAGCACACAGGGAACACAGTCCAGGGGGCTGGTATCCCCTCTCTCTCCAGATCCCTAATAAGACTCCCCACTGGAACAGCTGTAGAGTTGAGTCCTCAGCCGAATGTTCAAGCCAAGTCCTCTACCACTCTCTTTGTGAAACTATTGCTTTGTATCCCTGCTGCAAGTAGCTTTCATGCACACATACCTGGGAAAGGTTTGCACAGATTTACTGGCTATGCCCCCAGCTGCCTAAACTATGAGGTATTTACACTGCCATCAGACACTACAAAGCCAGCTACTCTAAGGCTCTTCCAAGGCTACCTGGATATACTGATTGATATTAATATTAATACAAATGATAGTCTTTGGCCAGTGCAGTAAGGCTTTCAAGAGTGTCCACAGAGTCACCAAGTACAAGTACTCTAAAGGATTAAAATATTCTCAAACGGACCAGCCACAATGAGAAGTTTAAATAGATTTAATAATAAAAGAACATGGAAATACTAAATATCTGTTTACAATACCAGAGTTTCAATCACAGGACATATTAAAATAACACAGATTAACAGATTTACACAGATACAGAAAAACAGTACTTAACTAATTTCACTATATTTTCCTGACTGATCTAAAGAATTACTATTCCCTGGTTCACTTACTAGAGCAAGGCAAGATAAAGTAGGTGAGGGGTCCTTCCTTGTCAGGTTCAAAAAACAGACTGCCATGTCACTGAGACACATTTCTTTTTAATATCTAAGTATTATTTCAGAGTTGGTTACAAAATGACATCACATTTGATCATCTGACTTTGTTTCCCACACTATCCCCATCACTAGGAGCTGCCAAGATTTAGCACATATATGTTACAATACTTACCTCAAGATTTGCTAAAGTTTATTGCAGCATCTGGAAGCTGTAAAACAATTTTAACACTTCTGTTCTTCCTACACAGACCAACAAGCCATGCTTCTTACAGACATTGCATCTCTGGCTTCATTCAAAACTGAGAGATAACATCTTTATAGCCTAGGCCCAGTAATTTAATTTCAGAACATTTTTTTCAAAGTTAGCTACAGTTGGACTGTAATTAACCTGTTTTCTTCCAGTATCCTCTGTTACAGTGTATTCATTTCAGCAGTTACAATGCATGCGTTTAATCAGTTACTACATGCATGTATTTTTCTTTTCTGTCCAGCAGGACCCACTGTTAATACATTTTTTTAACACAAGCAACTTTACAAATACATTTTCAACACAAGCATCTGTACAAATCAGTTTGATATTCAAATGGCATATAATTCTTTACTAAATTCCCTCTAGCTGTGCTGGCGTACGTTACAAATCCACTGCCCTACTTCTCCTAGCACAGCTGGCAGTAACTCACATCTTCACAGTCAGAAACACCATCACCTCATGTCAGATTATCCCACAGCCCTAACTTGGTGGTTTTGGAGATGCAAATCACCCTTAACAAATCTGCCTATTACTTCATTGCTAACAGATCCCCAGCAGTGGCCTTCAAAGATCATGGAAATTGCCTTAATACCATAGAAGGGGTTAAAGATCAAAACAAATACCTTCTTGAATGGGGACTTCAGTTAAGGAACCATTGAGTGACACACTTAAACCTCCAAAACTGGGATATGCTCAGAGTTTTCTAGACTTTGTTAATACCACTGTACTGGAGAAAATTGTAATATCCTTGGATGGATCCTTATCAATCTAGTCCCCTAATGTACCCCCACCACACTTCCCCTCATCCTTGGCTAAATAAGACCATAAATCAGTTACCTTCTTATTCAGACTTAATAGTGCCAGTTCACCACTAAACAAAATCATCTTTAGGTACTTCATCATGTCAAACCTGTAGATGACCTAGTAAAATTCTTAATAGTCCCCCGCAAGTGGACCCAAACGAGAGGGCTGCCATATTCACCTCCAATTTTTACCTGCATCTAAGCATCTGGATAGAAGAGTCTGTAGTCGTTTGCCGTCAATGTAATAGTAAATTCAGGAACAAACCTCACTGTTGGAATTGCCTTATTAGTAAACTGAATAAGAAAAGAATGAAAGTTGTAAAAAAATCCCCAAGCCCCCTACCTTACGCTCACACTAAAACATTCTAGCAAGGTACTTAACAGCACTGTAGGAAAATGTCAAGCAGAATACAAGCTTAAGGTCACTACAAATAGCAGAGGAACTGCTAAACTTTCTTCATTTGTGCAAGGCAATTAAGGACTAATGCTTAACAGTGCAGTGAACTAATTCATAATATTACACATTACAATCTCAAGAATGTAGGCAGCATATTTTTATTTTACATTTGTTAACCGGGCTAGTCCAGCTGGATACATGTCCATTTTCAGTGGAGGCCCGAGGAGAAAAGCTCCGCTATCTACTACTTGACAAGAAAATAATACAACAATGTACAGTAAAAAAGAAAAAAAAAAACAAGAACTTTAAACCTCAATTACAGGATGATTAGGCAATAGAGAACAGACCGAGACTTAGAAGGTAAGCAAGGTCAGGTAACTAACTAGGTTACAGAAATTAATAACATTATCTATAAGTTGAGAAAAGAAAGAATTTGGGTAATGTCTATTTTTGGGAGGGGGAGACGGATACACTTCAGAAATGGAAAGTGTATTATGATAGAGTTAAGAAAGAGGAGGAGAGGGGGGTAAAGAAGGGAGGGAGTCAAAAAGGTCAGCCAGGATTATTGCAAGAGCATAGCCAGTGGTTGGTTAGGAAGTGTTTAAGTTTGGATTTAAATAAGGAGGGAGTCAAAAAGGTCAGCCAGGGTTATTGCAAGAGCATAGCCAGTGGTTGGTTAGGAAGTGTTTAAGTTTGGTTTTAAATAGTGGAATTGAGGTCAGGGATGTAAGGTCTTGAGGAAGTTGATTCCATACTTTGCCAACTGAGTTGGAAAATGTGGAGTTGCCTGCTGCGTTATTTGATAGAGAAGTTTGAATCAATATTTTGTTGCAAGAGCGTAGGTTTTTCAGACTGTTATAGGGTTTTATGAGGGTGGAGAGCATTGGTGTATTATCTGGGTGATGGAGGGCTTTGTGGGCAATTGTAAGTTGATAATATTGAATTAGGTGGGGTAACTCCAGCCACCCTAGCTTTAGGAGATTCAAGCAATGATGAGTTCTGTATGGAGAGGCAGTGGCAAATTTGGCAATGTTGTTGTATGAGGTAGCAAGATTGTTGAGATTATATTTTGAAAGATTAGTGTATATGGGGGAAGCGTATAATAGGGTAGAAATTAAGTGGGTTCTAGCTATAGTAGTTCTAGCTTCAGGAGTTAAGAAAGACTTGATTCTGTAGAGTGAACCTAGTTTTCTGTTAGTTGTTTTTATGATAGAGTTAATATGAAAGTCAAATTTTAGTTGGTTGTCAATAGTAACACCCAAGAGTTTGGTTGTTTGGTCTGGAGTGATTAGGGTGCCATTGTTAGATGTAAGAGTGAAGTTGATAGAGGGAGACAGGTGTGTGGGTGCAAAGAGGAGAAGTTTGGTTTTCTTTGGGTTAAGGAGGAGACCGTGATTAGAGAACCATTTCTCTATAGTGGTGAAGGTTTTTTGAGTGAGGGAGTGAAGGTCAGCCTGGGTTGTGGCAGAGCAGATAATGGTGGTGTCATCAGCATATTGAATGCAAGTAGACTGAGGGGTGGCAAGATGCAGGTCATTAATAAAAATAGAAAACAGTAGAGGACCTAGGATGGAGCCCTGATGGACCCCTATAGAGGTGGGGAGAAGTTCAGAAAGATGGTTGTCCCATAGGACAGCTTGTTTCCGATTATGAAGATAGGATGTGAACCAGCTTAAGGTAAGATTGTCCAGTGAGAGACATTTTAAACGATGTAAGAGGAGTTGGTGATTGACCATGTCAAAGGCTTTTGACAGGTCTACAAAGAAAGCTGAAGAAAGAATATTTTTGTTGCGATTTTTGTTAATAGAGTCTATGAAGGATAATAAGGCTGTGGTAGTGCTATGGAATGGTCGAAACCCATGTTTGCAATTAGCTAGGAGATTATTGCATAGGAGGTGATTAAGCAACTGTTTGTGGATGCATTTCTCCATTATTTTTGCAAGAGGAGATAGTTACGCTATGGGTCGGAAGTTAGAATACTCCATTGAGTCACCCCCTTTGAAAAGAGGAATGATGTGTGAGATTTTCCAAACTGAAGGGATAGTGCTTTCTTTTAAGGTCCTGTTAATTAGTATAGAGATAGGGTAGGCTATAGCTTTTGCACTTAGCTGGAGGTATTCAGCTGGTAAATTGTCAGCTGAGGGGGTTGTGGGTTTAAGTTTTTGAAGTAAGGACAGTATATAGGAGGTAGGTATGGGTTTGAGTTGAAATGGGGGAGGAGTGCAGCTTGGGGTAGATAGTATAGAGGTGTCAGGGCTTTGTTGGTTAGCTAGTTTTATTATTGCTGAAGTAAAGAAGGTGTTAAAGGCATTAGCTGTTTGTAAGGGGGAGTCTGGGTTGTAGCCTAGTGAATTAGGTGTTGCAGCTTTGCCAGGGGATAGTAGTGTGTTAATTGCTTTCCAAAATTTATGTGGTTGCTGGGGGGAGAATAGTTGTAGTTGAGTATAAAAGTTCTTTTTATCTTTTAGGATGGCTTGCTTTGTCATGTTTCTTTTTTGTTTAAAAGTAAGATGCAGCTTTGCCAGGGGATAGTAGTGTGTTAATTGCTTTCCAAAATTTATGTGGTTGGTGGGGGGAGAATAGTTGTAGTTGAGTATAAAAGTTCTTTTTATCTTTTAGGATGGCTTGCTTTGTCATATTTCTTTTTTGTTTAAAAGTAAGATGATCAGTAAAGCTTTTAGTGGTTTGCCATTTAGTCCAGGCTTTATTCCTACTAAGGATTAGTTGTTTAGTATTGCTTGTGAGCCATTGAGCTGTCTTAGATTTCATACGTATAGAACGCAAGGGGGCATGATGTTCAAGAATGGTAAGGAAAATTATTATTAAAGTGGTTAACAACTTCATCTATAGGGAGAGTTTTAAGAGGTGACCAGTTAACTTGCATAAGTTCATTTTGAAACTGATAGGGATCAAAATGTTTTTTGCAACGGGATGAACGAATTAGGGGAGGTATAGCAAAATGTGTTTTATGCCTAATAATATAAGTTAGGGAGTGGTCACTAAGGTCATCTGGGAGAGTTCCTGTTGTATATTTTTGTTTGGGACTATTTGTTAAGATCCAGTCTAGTATGGTTTCTTTATTAAGTTTGTTTGTTCTAGTTGGGGAGTTTATGTTTTGAGAGAATCCATGCAAGTTAATAAGGGTAGATGGATTGGTTTGTTTACATAGGGTCCAATCAATATTAAAGTCTCCTAAAAGTACTGTTTCTTGAAGGAGGTTTAGTGAGTGCCAGTTTAGTAGGTCTTCTAATATGGTAGGATTTTTGCCTGGGGGAAGATAGGTACAGATAATATTGATAGTTTTGTGAGGGTTAAGCTGAAGTTTGGAAATAATAATTTCAAGGGTATGATTTGTTTTACTTATTTCCAGTCCAGTTTTAAAGAGTATAGCTACACATACCTTTTTGTTTAAACGGTCTTGTCTTAGGATGTTATAGCCTGGGGGGATAATTTCATTATCTTTTAATGTGGGTTTGAGCCATGTTTCAGTTAGGCAGAGAATGTCAAACTGTTAGACTTCTAGAAGAGCATGTATTAGTGGAATTTTATTGCAAATGCTACGAATGTTTAGATGTGCAATTGAGAGAGATTTGGGGGGTTTAGTATTCGGTGTAGACATTGTTTTAACTTGTTGCCAGTTAGGGAATAGTGGGGCGGGGTCAGGGCCAGGGCCAGGGTTGGGGTGTATATCTCCATCAATCAAAGAGAAACTTACTATAAGGTTATCAAATTGTGAGGGTTTGCAATAGTAATTTTGTTTTGTGAGGGTATGAATAAGGTATTTAATGTGAGAAAGACTGTGATATTTAGGTTGAAGATAAGAGTTTTTGTATATGGGACTGAGGTGGGTTATGGATGTAATTGGGGGGGTAGCTAGGGTCTGCTTGCGTGAGATGCAAGGAGTAGAGTATAAGGATTGCTCATAGGAGGTTAAGAGATAGGTAGAGGAAAGAGTAGTTAGAAGAGTTAGTAGTAGCATAGTGTGGTATTGGTTATACATGATAAGTAGAATTAGAGAGAGTGTCTAGAAAGTATATGTGCTGGATAGTAGATGGGTGGGTGAGGGAGGAGACTATTAAGGATTGGGTGGAGACAGGAAGAAGTTGTGATTGGTCTTGAGCTGGGAGGTGTGTGGTTAAGTAGGAATAAATGTAGAGGTGCCAGGGGCGGGTGGGATTTGGGGGCAGGGTGGGGCGCGAGGTGAGCCCGGAGCGGAAGAAGGCCTAAAGGAGTTGATAGTGGGACAGAAAAAACAATCAGTAAAGTGAAATAACAGCAGGTAAGTTTAAAACGGGTAATGTGATAGTATGAACTGTGGGGGTTGATGGTGAGAAGATATATAGTAGTCGTGTAAGAATAGGAGGGTGTTTTGGCAAGGGCCAGAGAAATGAAAAGTGTAGTTAATAAACTAAAGATACAGGTAGAAGTCAACGTTACCAGTGAGTGTGGGAGTAAGTTAAAAGGAAGGACACCTAAAAGTAGAAGGGTGCCAGCTAGTGGCCAAAAGGACTTAAGTCAGAGGTATGGAGGTAAGGAAGGGATAAAATAAGGAAAAGAGTAAGGAAAAAAGTATTAATGGCTAGGAGATGGAAATAACAAATGGTAGTTATGGCAGTGCAATAAATGAGGATATTAACAGCTACATGTAGTACTAACTTTACCTACGTACCCAAATTGTTGTGCTCAATATCCTTAAAAATTTAGTTTTCTTTGTAATTACCTTGGAACAAGTCTTAGAATCCCTTTCATAGGCTAAAAATGATTTTGTGGGACCAAATAACATTCTAGGCTGAATTTTCATTATTGCTAAGCATGCACTATTTGAACATATCTACCCAAACTGTTCAACTTCAGCATATCCAAAGAGTACCTGATGCCTGGAGAATCACCATTGTGACTCCCCTGCATAAGAGTGACTCCCTTTACAGACCCAGGTAGTTATAGAACCATCAGCCTCACCAGCTGTACATGTGCAAATCCATGGAACATATCATAGCAGAACTCATTTATGCAGGCATGTCCAACTGAAATGAACTAAACACCACCTATTATGGTTTTTGAAGGGCAGATCCTGTTTCCTGAGCCTAGTAAACTTCTTTGAAAAGGTTACAGAGGCTGTGGACAGTGGCCATTGTGCGCATTGCTTATCTTGACCTGACCAACACTTTTGACAGTATACCCCATGCTGGTATTATTAAAAATGTAGGCAAACGAGATATATCTCTGTGTTGCCCACTGGATTTCAGACTGGCTATCAACAGATCTGTAGTAAGGAAAGTTGACAGTACCCTATCCGAATGTAAATTTGTAACTAGTGGGCACCGCATGGATCATTGCTGGGCCCTCTGTGTTTGTCATTCATTTTGCATACATTCAAGCCAATATTCATGAAGTGTGGTTGACCAAGTTTTCTGATTCCTGCAATCTGGGCACTGCTATCCACTCATCCACTGATACTAAAGTGCTCCAAAAAGGGCTGGAATATGCAATATCTCGTGTACTGAACATAGTCTTAAGCCAAATGGAAAAAAGTGCAGCATAATAGGGTTTGGCAAAAAAACTCTTCCAACTTTATAGATTATAAATGGTACTCCTCTTCAAACAGACATGGTCACAAGAGACCTAAGTACTTACGTGGACAACTTTGTCTCATTTGATCATCATATGTCCACCGTAGTCAAGAAATCCTTCTATCTACCCAGTTAATTTTTAAGGGAATACCTTCAAGATCCAAAGAGCTCATCTTAACACTGTAGTCTTCCCTTATCAGGCCCGTCATCGAATACAGTGCCACTTTTGGTATGTGCAAATCTAAGCATATCATTCAACTAAAAAAGTCCTAGTGATTTGTAACAAAAAAAAATGAAAGGCACAACTTTCTTTATACCCAGTAGCCTATCTTCTGTTTTGAGGTAACCTGTGTCTTGCTTTTTGAGCTATGAAAGACCCAGTCCTATTTGACTTCTTATTTGCAAAATCAGTGACTTTACAAACAGCCATACTGAGAATCTAAATTTACACAAGCAAAAAGCAAGACTTGCTGGGGAAATAGGCTTTTTATTTTGTTCCCAGTGTATTGAATAAGTCACCACTACAGGTCAAAAGAATACCATTTTGTTTGCTTTTATGTATAGTCTGATTGGTTAGATGGGTAGATATAAGTTTACATTAGGGTTTTCATTTGTCTCTGCTTGATTTGAGAGTTAGGCACTATTAAGTACTTGTAAAAGGTGGCAGGAACTTTTAGGTGCATCTTCTTAAAGGTGTATATGGCCAGACCTTTTATGGCCCCTGTGATTACTTACCTTGTATTGTTCCTATGAGTCGAGGGAGACCACAACAAGAGTTTAGATGTCCACCTGTGTCCCAAGGTCTGTAAGGCGGACCTCATCCCCCAAGCATAGGCCCATTAACAAAAGCAGAAATGGTTGCACCAGCCACCACTGACTGGTTCTTAACCTCCTATGTCATCACATGTTAAAATTCCAGGGGTCCTTCCTTGATCAGCTGAGAAAGAAACCAAAGGAGATGGAGGCAAAAAGCATTAAAAAGGAGAATAATTTCCCAGGTTGCTAGGCAGTCCATGAAGTGCTCATAGGTAAGTACTAGGCTAACTCTGCTTGTGGACCATTTTAAGCCAAGCCAATTTTCCTTTCATGAGAAACAACCCATATGCCTTGTGTCTGTGAGGTAAACACTTGAACCATAATGCGCCCATAGCATTTACAAAGAGGCTGTCTCCAGTCATTGCCTTTTCCAGGGCAAAGGGCATTCGTATTTATCCCTAACTGGATGATGCCTTATTCAGCCCTCATCCCTGTAGGAAATAGAAAGGGCTTTGGTGATCATAGTGCACCACTTCCAGGGCACAGGGTTGCATTTGAACCTCGAAAAGACTCAAATGAAGCCACCAAGGCAGCTCACCTTTCATGGGACATCTCCTGTTTACTGATAAGGAAAAACTTTCCTG
Source organism: Protopterus annectens (assembly GCF_019279795.1). Lineage (NCBI taxonomy): Eukaryota > Metazoa > Chordata > Ceratodontiformes > Protopteridae > Protopterus > Protopterus annectens. The sequence goes on from NC_056738.1 coordinate 267,510,476, forward strand.
CCTACAGGCAGGATCCGATTCGTAACCTAATACTTCAGCAGAATTCATTGCCCTTTACCCTGCATCAAGAACAAACTTGTGTGGTGGATAGAACAAATCTCTCTGAAACCAAGAATGCCCTTTAGATTGGAGCTAGAGTTTGATATTCTGACAACATACTCCATGGGCTCTGGATAGTAAAGTCACATGGAGAGATGAGAGTACAAGGGTCTTGGGATAGAAACCTTGGGAATACACATATAAACATCAATGAGATAGCAGTTATTCTAGCTATCAGAGCATTTAAATGCATTTGGAAAAAATGAAATATAGAAAATTCTGGCAGACAGTGCCATAGTAATGTGATACAAAAGCAGGGGGGAGCTCAAGCCTATCTCCTGGACATACTAGCTAGGCAAGTGTAGGAATGCCTAGGATGCAGAACGAGAACCCATGGTATAGTACATTCCTTCCCAGAACAACAGCTTGGCAGACTATCTAGACAGAATGAGACACAAGACCCCAGTGAGTTGATGTTAGAGGAAATGTTCTTGGTGTTAGTCCACCAGTGTGGGGTGTGCCAGAAGTAGACTTTTTACTTCCCAGAAAAGAAACAACTAATCGTATATTGCACCAAGCTAACCACAAGAGAGGTCTCAACAACAGATGTCTTCACCACTTTTTTGGCAGGGATATACCTGAATGCTTTCCCTCCCATTCATCTGATCGCTAATTCATAGGTTCATAGGTAGGTACTAGGCTATTGGCCCAAGGGCCTAAGTAAGCCTAGCCAACAAAGTTCCCTGGCTTACGCCAACCCAAGAAAGTTAATTTTCTGTGCCTCTGTCGAGTAGAGCCACAGAAGTGATCCCCGGGGTGTATTTCCTATTTCCCATCCACTCATCAAGATTTTTCTTGAAGAGTGTTAATGAGGAACTTTGCTTGACATAGATGGGTAGCTTGTTCCAGAGTATGGGAAGTCTCTGGGACAGGAATCTGTCCCTCCAGCAAGTCTGTTTATTGTGGTGACAAGGTTTAGATCCCTAGAGCATGTAGCTTGGAGGGATTGGGATTTCGTTAGGTGTAGCATGTCCAACAGCTCTGGGTTTGACATAGCTTTATATGTTAGGCAGAGATCACCTCGGAGTAGGCGATATGCTACAGAGTAAAGCTGGAGTCTTTGGAGACGATCAGTGTAGGGCATCTGTTTGAGTCCAGTAATTCTCTTTGTGAGGTACTTCTGTTGCCTGTCAGGCTGTTGCAGATGTCTTGTGAGGTACATTCCAAAAGGGGTGGTTACATGTTTTCTATTATTATTTGGTTTCATTATTAGTTTCTCCATTCTGGTATTACCAACTCCAGTGGTTCCTTCCAGACATGGAATTTACAATAGAACTGGATCAATCAACCATTATGTTATAGATTAAAAAGTGGCAATCTCTTGGTAAGATATGAGAGTGAGCTATTAGAAAAACAACATAAAGATGGTCATAGAAGCTTTTCTGAATAGCTTAAGTTTTCCAACCACAAGATTTTTACAATAAGAAATTATTATATTTGGTTCCATTTCTTTCTGGCGATTGGTTTGAATGTTACAAATTGCAGAACTACATCCAACAATGGTCCTGATCAGTGAAATAGAAAGGAATTAAATGATCTACATAGAGTGACTGCACATGCCCCAGAGAATTAGATGGGTTAGAGAATATGCTTTTTTGATTTGGAGGGTTACACATTGGTCAACATTTAGGTTCATAGGTTGGTACTAGGCTATTGGCCCTAGGGCCTATACAAGCCTAGCCATAACAATTCCCTGGATATTTCTTCCCTCAATATTTACTTCTCTGGACCCCTATGTAGCAGGGTGACTGACATGATCCCCGGGGTGAATTTCCTATCTCCCATCCAATCATCAAGGTTCCTTTTGAAGAGGGCCAATGAGGCACTCTGCTTGACATGTATGGGCAGTCTATTCCAGAGTATGGGGAGTCTCTGGGTCAGGAACGTATCCCTCCAGCATGTTTTGTTCATTGTGATGACCAGGTTTAGATCCCTGGAGCATGTGGCTCTGAGGGCTTGGGATTTCTTTAAGTGGAGCATGTCCAACAGCTCAGGGTTTCACATGGGCTTGTATGTTAAGCAGAGATCGCTAGACGATATGCCACAAAGTATAGCTGGAGATTTTTGAGACTGTCAGCGTATGGCATCTGCTTTAGTCCTGTGATTCTTTTAGTGAGCTATTTCTGTGGCCTTTCCAGCTGTTGCAGATGTTTTGTGAGGTACATACCAAACTAGGCATTATTCTCTATAATGGGTCTAATGAGGGATGAGTACAGTGGGACAATGACCTCCTTTTTTCTGGATGAAAAGCCCTTAGTGATGAGGTGTGCCACATAGAAGGATTTCCTGACTGTTGTGGCGATGTGGTTATTGAAAGTGAGACCACTGTCCACCTGTGTCCCTAAGTTTATTCAAGAATAATCAGAAAGAGAAGTCAGAAGTTTTAATGATAGTAACGTTTTGGCCCAGGCAGCATTGGTTCTCCCTTATGCTGAGCATATCAGAGGAAGAAACTCTTACACTGGCTCAGGATGTTAACCTTCTAACACAGAGTTTTGCTTACATATAGTAATAGTGTCAATCTAGTATTCATCCCTTCCATGCACATTTTTCTAAGTATGTTCATCATTTCATAAGGGAGGCCAGGAAGCCCAGCAAATGAGAAAATCTTGCATAACAAAATGAGAAAGGTTCTAACTTTCCCACTGAGACAGAGGACAGAAAACAGTATCAGCACAGGTATTTATTTTATTTGTCTTTGTCTATCTGGAAGGTCTGACTGGGTAATGGCCATTTCCAGTGGAAGCCATTTGCTTAGATTGCATTATACTTTAAGTTCCAGTTAAACACAGAGTAGTTACATTTCTATTTACATTTATACATGAACAGTAGTTACATTTATAAATTCTAAGATTTTACAGAGATGGAAGTTACTAAAGAGAAAGCCCACGTGGAACTTAGTGGATTGTAAAGGCAGCAGTTATGTATAAAAATTGTTTTGTCATTTGAGTGAGAGATTGAATATATTCTGTTTAAGGAGTGTATTGTATGGTGAACACAAAGTCTCAACCTTGAGATGAGCATGTGCTGGACCAGGACTGGTTAAGATGTTTAAGCAGTGGTTTAAAACCATTGAGTTTGTCAGAGAGTTTTATTTGTGTGGAAATACTATTCTAGAATTTATAAACGTATTGGGAATAGAGCGAGTCACCTGCAACATTATTTGACTTGGTTGTAAGTAAGACTTGTTTGTCACTAGAGCGGAGGTTGCTTGCTGGACAGTAGGTCAGTAATAAGTTATGTAGTGCAGAGCATTTTTCTGTTTGATGAATGAGTTTTTGTGCTGTAGTTAGTTGTGAATATGTTAGGTAGTTGTATAGTTCAAAACAATTTAATTGCTTTAAGCTATGACAGTGGTGGGTCCCATGAGGAACACTGGTGGCAAATTTAGCTACTTTATTGTAGCAGGAGGGAAGTTTTGAGTATTGTTTAACTTTGTTAGGATAGGAGCAGTGTATTAAGAGAATTGGCAATAAGAAGGTGGTAGCTAGAGTTTTTCTTGCAGTATCTGTAAGGAATCCATTGATCCTTTAATGGGAGCCTAGTTTCTGGTGAGTAGATTTAATGGCATGCAGTGTGTCCTGGTCATATTTGACATTGTCTTCTATTGTAATGCGTAGAAGTTTACTGTGAGTTACACTTTCAATGACAGTATTATTTGCTGACTTCATGGTAAAAATTGCTTTTAATTTTGGCAAATTTTGAAGAAAAAAGCATTAACCTAGTTTTCTTTGGGGTTGAGTCGGAGGTTTGATTCTTTCATCCAGGTTTCTACAGAGGAGAAAGATTTTTGGGTAATGTCTTGGAGCTTATTAATTTTTGAGGTCGCACATATTAATGTTGAGTTGTTTGTATAACTGAGCTAAACTAGCATGGTGAGTGGAGGTGTGGAAGTCATTAATATATTAAATAGGAGAAGACCCAGGATAGAGGTCTGCAGGACACCTGTAATAACTGGTTGAAAGGATGCTTAGGTTTGCTGCTGTTAATGGCTTTGTTGCCTTTGAGGTAGGTAACTATGAAATCACAACAAGGAGTATTATGAAAGTCCTATTGAGGAGAGTCGAATGAGCAGTTGCTGTGCAATACAGTATCAAATGCCTTTGACAAGTCTGAGAACATGGTGGGCACAAGCAGACCATTGTTTCTATGTTGGTTTATTATATTGCCAAGTGTAGTAAGCAATAGTGGTAGTGTGTTGGGGCCTAAAACCATGTTGGGCTTCTGAGAGCAGGTTATTTCAGGTTAGGTGTTGCATAAGCTGCATGTGGGTGCATTTCTGTAATATTTTGGAGAGGAGGAAAGAATCCCTATTGGTCTGTAGTGATTAATCTTTGTAGATGTGCCATCTTTGTGCAGTGTTATGATCTAGGATTTTTCCACAGTGATGGGACATATCTGTTCATTATGAACCTATTAATTAGTATGGATATAGGGAAGGCTATGACTTCTGCAGCCAGTTTTAGGTAGTCTGAAGGTAGTTGGTCTACAGCTACAGAAGTAGTTTTTAGTTTAAGGATTAACTTCCTTATGAGTGAGGTAGGTACTGGACTAAAATTGAAGAGCTGTGGGTGGCTTTGATTGGCAAGGATAGAGAGATGAGGGTAGATGTATTAGTGTCTAATAGATAATATTGATTGTATAAAGTAGGAATTAAACTTTGTGTGGATAGAGTCTATCATATTGCCTGTATTTGAAGTGGGAGTGGTGGTCTTGCCAGGGTTGAGTGATGACCAAAAAAAGTTGGGTTTTTTATGTTTGTCTTACAGGTTTGTATAGTATCTTTGCTTATCCAGTTTGACATGGAGTTTTGCAAGGTTTCTAAGATATCTGAATTGCTGGAAGGCATTTTAAGTTCTATTTTAATTCCAATTTTTCCAGGCTGTCATGATTGTTTTTTGTTTCTTTTGTTAGCCACAGTGCAGGGTTGAACTTTATTCTTTTGTTATGCACTGGTGCTAGATTATTTATGTTCTGTAAGAAAATTTTGTTCAAAGTGTTCTGTAGCAGCATCTGATGGCATTGCTCTAAGTGCATTTCAGTTGTATTGTTTTAGTGCTTCATTAAAAATATCTTTCTGAAATTGGTTGCATTTCCTATTTGATAATAGGTAATATGCTTATCTAGTTTATGCTGAGTTTTAATAGCGTATGTCAGTATGTGATCACTTATACTATCTGAGAGATAGCCTACTTTTTTCAGTTTGTCTGGTTTGTTTGTAAGAAACCAGTCTAATGTATAGTGTCTCCCTGAAGTTTTATTGATTTTAGTAAGTATGGTTATTAATTGTCTTAAGTTGAACAAATTTATGGATTCAGTGGGGGATATATTTCTCCACCTGTTAGTGCAGGAAATCTGGACAAAGCCATCAATAATGGGGGGACAATAGCCCAGAAATAGGGACACTTTTTTAAATATTGCTCTTGCAAACTTAGAAAAATTTTAGAATAACAGGTTTTGAATTTTCTGAAGGGTATGAAGTCTGAAACTCAAATGTCTAATTATTTTCTGACTTCAACCCTCAAAGATTTGCCAGAAAATCACAATTTCATGAGAAATGGACCAAAAATATGTGTCAAAAATCTGGGCATTCTGCAAAAGTCTATACAGTTAATAGATATGGTGGGGATAGTGGAATTTGAGTTGCCAGTCTGTATTTAAGTCTCCAGGTATTATAGTTTCATGGTTAATTTATTGGCATATCCAATACAGTATGCTTTCAGCAGTATCAGTGTTATTCCCTGATGGTATATAAGTTGCTGTTAAGCGGTATAGTATTCCTGTTGTTTATTTTTAGGAGTATTATTAGAAGTTCAGTATTGTTAGATGTGGGTATTTCCTGTGGAAGTAAGGTGACTGTTAGGGAATTTTTATGGATGATTGCTACACCACCTGCATGCTTGTTTTATCTGTCATGCCTGAGTTTATTGTATCTGGGGGGAGGGAGGTTGATCTCATTATCCTTTATTTCTTTTTTTTAACCAGTTTTCAGTAGCTATGACTACATCAGGAGTGTATTTGGCAAGATAGGCATATATGTCATGGATTTTATTGCGCACACTTCTTAGGCTCATATTTAGTAAGGTGAGTTTGGGTTCTGTTTTTTGCTGAGATGTATTAGGTGCTAGGTTTATTTTGGGGTTGGAAGTGATATTTTTATGAACAGTGGGACCTAGGTTGGGGGTGAATATCTCTGCTAATTTTTTAATTGATATTTTACAGAGGTAAGAGTGTGATCAGTTATATTTTGGTCTCGGTTTGGTATTTGATCGTAAATTTGGATACTTAGTTTTATTTGTAGATAAATCAGATATGGTTTGTTTGTAGATATTGGGTGTTTTGGAGAAAGGTAGGCTGGGTAGACGTTGATATTGTTTGTGAGAATTGGTTGAAGTCCTAAGTATGTGAAGAAGGTGGGTTGATAATTAGTGATGAAGGCTAGTAGAGTAAGGAGGAATACTAAAGTAGTTTGAGTTAGGAGCATCCTATTTAACCTGGGTTTTATCTTTGTTGTAAATAAGAATTAGAAAAATTTAGGAGGGTATTGGGTTGGTTATAGGGAGCAAAGATTAATACACTTTGAGAGAAAGATTTGGGTGGTAGGGAAGAGTGGGCATTACTACTTGGAGCACTTCTATTTAATGTTTTCTTCCAGAGGGACCTGATGGTATTAGTTTGAGGAATATGTGGGTCATGCTATGGAAGTATAAATGTAAAGTGTAAGGGGTGGTGGGAAATAAGGGTAGGGTAGGGGAACGGATGGAGCCTGAGCGTTAGCAAGGGCACACAAAATTAAAACTTTGCAAAGAGACAGAGAAAAAAGTCATTGACTTAAACAGCCTCAAATCTTCTGAGAGAAATAGGTAAAAAGAACAATGCAGTTTTAAAGGCCTCTGTGATACTAGAGGAAAGTCTTGATTTTGTTGCTCTGGGGCAGAGTTTTAGTAGGAGAGTTAGTCCAATATCACCTTGACCCTGACTAATGGTGATAACAGTAAAAATTGCACTTGACTGGTGCCTCTAATGCTCATCTACATGTCAGAAGTGTGCATAGCAGTACTATCCTATACCTCACTAAAAGTACAATGCCTCAGACATTTCTGTCTGTCTCTAGTACACATCTTGTCTCATTTTCCTGTGAAACAAATCTTGAAAGATGTTCTGCAATTGAGAGCACCCCAGTCACTAAAGAATGTCAATACCTGACAAAGTGAGAACTTATTCTACTAGGGATGTAACTTCCACTGCAGCCTTCCTTGTAGGGATACATACACAGGCCATTTGGAAATAGCTACAGGAGCATGTATTTATTTAACATGGTCCTCATTTTCTCTGCCTCCACACCAAGCCAGCAACCCTTGTTTTTCAAATCTAAGCTTTGAGAGTCATCCTAAGAATCAGTAGTGCATCTACATGAACATCTGCATTTTTGATAAGTTCTTGCACAACTGTATGTCCTTAGTTAACTGAAAGCACACATGCTTGAGAGGATGCATAAATCAAATCTGGGAATATTGCCTACTCCAAACCCACCAGACAGGATGGACAGGTTAGATTCTGTTGCAGCTGTATGGACAAGGCAGAGGTCACCTGTTAGTAGCCTGTATGATACAAAGAGGGACAAAGCTTTGAGATGGTGTACATAGTTTATATGGTTTACACCTTTTTATTACTGAGAAGGCATTCTCATCAGTGTAGTTGTGCCAAGTGTTTGGAGAGGTACACATCAAAAGTGGTATTATATTCAGTTACTGGCCTATTGAGAGCTGAGTACAGTGTAATGATTACATCCCTGGACCTGGGCACCATACTTTTAGATATAAGCTAGGCGATGAAAAAGGATTTCCTTATCAATAGTAGATGTGTGATGATCAAAGGACAGTTAAGTTGTCGACACAAGTTCTAAGATCTCTGATTAAGAGAGTCAACTTTCAGGAGTCTGTTGCCAATGTGATAATTGCAGGGGTGGTCACACTTGGTGAAGGATACTCTTGTACTTTCCTTGGCTTTTAGTTCTCATCCATGGTTTTGACAATAGCTATTTGAGAAAAGCTATCTTGGAAGATCTTGCTGTCCTGTGGTGAGTTTATGATGGCACCAAGTTTGCAGTCATCTGTAAACTTAGCCACACCTAGAGGTCAGTCTTCACATCAGTGTTCTGGAGATGAGAGCATTCCCTAGCATCTCATGCCTTTCAGGATGATATCCCCAGAGGTGTAATTCAGATATGGACAGACAAAATGTCAGTGGTCAGGTATATCAACAAACAGGGAGGAACATGTTCTTACAACAATATGATCGGCAACAGTTCCAAGCAGTTTATTTAATAAACTTTTTAGCAACTCGGCCAAAACAGCCTTAAAGAAGTAAATAACATTCAAGTGCATTCCCCTTTTTTATACACACCAATACATCAATATTAAATACAACATTAAATACAACAAATCTCAGCTAGAACCAACTCAAGTGCTAGAATTCATAGGAGCCTTGTTCAATATTGTATCAGTGACAGCCTCCCCTCTCGTGCCAAGCAAGGGTACAGACAATTTAATTTCAAGTCAAAAAGATAATTCAAAATTCCTCACTGTCAGCCCGTCTGATTCTACAGGCATTAGGGTCAATGTCTGCTGCCATAATTCCGGTTCCATTGGCAAAATGCCATATGAGAATTCTTCAATGGACCCTGGCAGCTCAGTTGTCCATCCTGTGCTAGCCGTTGTCCACCCAGATCAAAATAACTCAAGCATGAAAATGTTATCTTTTATGGTGGCTTTGCTCAGAACAGATTTTACAAGGCCATCCTTTCATACTTCTTCAGTCCAAGACCACGGTGATCACTGAAGCATCTCAATTTGGGTGGAGGGGGCACTTCTTTGGAAAGACTCTTCCAGGCATATTGTCCCCAGAAGAGGCCAACACGCATATCACTGTCCTAGAAATGAGAACATTTTTAGTGTTGTAGGCCTTCTAAGACTCCCTTCATGGACTGTTGCAATTCAGGTGGATGATAGCTCTGAGACTGTGGCAATGGGCGATTTCATCCAATCGATTTATGATAGCACAAATTATAAAACCAGACCAAAAACAAACACTGAAAAACTAGATAAAAAGAAAGAAACACCACACCAAGTGCAAAAATGAGGTTAGCGCTTTTGTTTACTATTTCAGCAAACTTCTTCAGGTCTGAAGAAGTTTGCTGAAATAGTAAACGAAAGCGCTAACCTCATTTTTGCACTTGGTGTGGTGCTTCTTTCTTTTTATCTAGTTTTTCAGATTTATGATAGCAGCACACATCCCGGGGAGATTCAACATGATAGCAGACAAGTTGAGCAGGTCCATCCTATTGCCTCATTAATGGTCTCAGAACAGGAAATTGCAGAGTCGATATTCCGCTAATGAGGCCAGCTGTGCTGCAACCGCTTTGCATCTTCCCTGAATAAAAAGTGCAGCAGGTTTTTTGCCCTGATCCCTCCACTGGGGGAGTCACCGAGAGACACTCTCCTCCATGATTGGCTCCCTCTTGGTCTCCTCTATACTTACCCCCCAACTTCTCTAATCCCTAAGTTTCTTCAGAAAGCACCTGGAGGTGACGAGCACAATAATCCTCATTGCCCCTTACTGGCCTCATCAGATTTGGTTTCCCTTCAATTGACCTCATCTAGTTCATCCTACTTAGATCCTTGACCCAATTCCAGAATTTCTGCCTCACCCATAATTCACCCGATCATTTTGGGCCTAAAGTTGACCGCATGGTTTCTCCAAATCCGTTCATAGCTAGACAACCCAGGCTTTCTTTCTCTGTCCATCACATTCTTTTGTCTTCCCTCAAAGCTTCCACTAGGAAGATTTATAACAGTAAATGGAAAAGATTTGTTTTTGGGCACAACAGAAAGACATCAACCCTTTTCAGCAGCAGTACCCAAAGTTCCTCTTGTATCACTGTTGGTGTTCCTCTAGTAATTAATACAAGTACTTTTCTTCTTTGTCCTTGATATTCTGCTGAATATCCATCCTGAAATTCTTTCTTTATCAAATTCACATGCTCAGTTTTTTTCCAAATGTACTCTCTGCAATAAAATTAAATATTCTTTTCTTTTTGTTTGTACCTGTGAGACCTTACTAGGGTCTGATGAAGAGACAGAATGCAAGAAACTGGTAAAATTTGAAAGTAATTGGAAAGTTAGTTTTAACAACTCCCTAGTTATTAAATTTGATAGTTATTCCAAACAGATTCAAGACACAGTAAAGAACAATTGGAACATTTTGAAGATAGATTTTGAATCATTCAGCTTAGTAGGTGAAAAACCATAATTTACATGCAAAACTGAAAAAATCATAAAAGGTTAGTTGAAAAAGGAGATCGTTTCCAAAGGAAGACTTTAACACGAGGCCCACACAGCTGTGGAGCATGCAGTCAATGTTCATTTATTTTAGAAGACGAAAATGTTATCTTAGAAAACCCTCACCGCAGTAAAGTGTTTTTAGTTAAGGGTAACTGTGCTACCAGGGGGGTAGTTTAGATTTCAGTCTGCTCCAGTTGTAAATGTTTTTATAGGTAAAATGGAGAGATATCTATATAAAGAGTTTACGAACATAATTCCAATATTTCAAGAAAGAACACAAACAGTTCTCTTTTTAAACACACATTAAGTTGTATTAATTTTTAAAAATTAAATTTGGTATATTTGAAGTGGTACCACACAACTAATGAGGTGGTGAGTGGGAAGTTGATGTTCATCGTGCATACAGCTGCAGTCATAACAGATGGGTTCTCCTGCCATCAGGCGGGTCCTCGGTTGGCTGAATTCCAAAGTCTAGGTCTGGCGTCGGTTGTCGTCGCTTCTTCCCTGACGTCAGTGCGACAGGGGGTATAAAGGAACCAGCCGACACCATTTTCTTCAGTCTTTCTTGCCGCGCGGTGCCCGAAGCAGAAGCAGTTTGCAAGTGCCGGTCGGCCAGCTCCTGAAATTATGAAAATTCTGAAACCGAAGTCTTCTTGAAAGCTAAGTACCCCATTGGGGAAACTTTTCTTGCCTCAGACCAATGTCAGACAAAGTTAATAATTGTATTTCATGTGGGAAGCAAATATCGCATAAGGATTTCCATTCCCTCTGTATACCTTGTTTAGGCCCAGACCACGACGTCTCGGTCTGTCACTTTTGTGCTACATTCAACAAACGCACCATTAAACGTCAGGCAGAGTTCACCCAGCATTATTTTGGAAAAACATTTAACTATATTATGTCGTCGGATACCCTGACTCCAGTTTTGTCTAAAAAACGCAAAGATAAGGACTGACACACGAGGTCCGCGGCCTCTACCGACACCATGCCAAAGCAGACTACACGTGGTCCGGTTCTCAGTGAGGCGCCTACGCAGCCCCTGACTACCGATGACACTTCTTTGGCGGTGTCTCCTGTGCCCGAGGTCGCAGGCTCCTCGGCCCACACCCCGACTACAGATACTGAAGCCACTCTCGGCGTTGAACCTCAAAATGTGGACAGGTCTACCTCCACTCAAGGTGTCTTCAGACCTTCCTCTTCTTTCTCCATCAAGGCTTTCACCAAGTCTAAAGCAGCCATGCACCCTAAGAGACAAGCTATACAGGGCCCATCTCCAGGCCCCATGCCTAAAAAACAGATGCTTAAAATGGCTGAGGATTTAATTACTCTTATCAGGGGTTCTCAACCCCCACCGGATAAAAGGCCCAGAGTGGAGGAAGAATCCCCCTCCTCTGATCAGGGCTGCATTATTTCAGAGCACTCTGATGATCAGGAACATTCTTACTCCCCTTTTGAAGACTCTGATGCGGAGGAGTCCATTCCTTTTGTATCCCCCCCAGAGGATTACTCATTTGGGGAAACTTTGCATACCTTAAGGGAACACTTCCACTGGGAAGGCCAAGATTATTCAGATTCCAAGAAAAGGCTTAGGGAATTTCTCTTACTACCTCAGCACAGGCCTCTGGCTATACCTCCTGTCTTGGACATCCTAGATGATGTTTACTCGGAGACCTGCCTTAACCCGGACTCTCTCCAGCCCCAGTTAAGCCTGACAGGTACTACAGGGTTCCTGACTCACACCAATTTGTATACAAAAGCCATGCTGCTGACCCAGAAACCATCTCACAGGGCCCCAAGGGAGTTAAGGCCTCCACTGCCAAAAATCCATTACCTTCCGAGAGAGATTCCAGATCCTTAGAAAGGTGGGGAAAAAAGGTATATACCTCGGCTACCTTAACCATGAGGGCCTTAAACTGTCAGTTCCATATGCTAAAATACCAACAGTTTTTGTTATCACAATTGAAAAGTAAAATGTCACAACCTGTACAACCAGACTTGAAGGAGTTGCAGGATTTGATGCATAGTGCAGAACAAGTGGGTAAGCATACCTTACAATGTGGTTTTGATGCTCTAGAGGCCTCATGTAGAGCTGCTGTTACAGGATCAGTCATATGTAGACATGCCTGGCTCAAGGAACAAACCTTGCCTGATCATGTCAAAGCTAAATTACTAGATGCCCCTCTTCAAAAGGATGTATTATTTGGTGCTAATGCTGAGGAGATATTAAGGAAAATGGAGGAAAAGGCTAAATCAATGCAAACTGTGAAAGATTTTCTACAGGTACAACCCCCATGTTTCAGTAGAAATTGGCCTTCCAAAAATTGGTCCTTTCCAGCCACGGACAGACCCCAAAGAGACAGATACAGGCGCCCGAGGGGCAGAGGACAATCCCAAGGATCGTTTAGAGGCAGACAATGGCAAGCTCCTACACAAAGAGGTGGTGAGGATAACTCGCAATCATTCTGAAAGCAAGCCCAATGACTTTCCCCTTTGCATGCCAAGCAAGACTCAAATGGCAGCCCCCTTAGGAGGAAAGCTGGCATTATTTTCAAAAATTGGCATATTGTCACAAAGACAAATGGATCCTGGACATTATAAACAGAGGCTACAGATTCCATTTTCACACCCTTCCAAAAATGAGAGGCATGCCAAACCTGCCACACAATCAAAGGGCAGAGGCACAAAGGCAAATTACAGATCTCATAGACATGAAAGCTATTCAAGAGGTACCTATGCACGAACAAGGTCAAGGTTTTTATTCCAGGCTATTCCTGGTACCAAGGAAGGGAAAAGATTGGAGACCTATTTTGGACCTATCCATCCTAAACACATTTCTACTCATACCAAAATTCAAGATGCTCACTCTACAGCAACTTCTTCCCATTGGACCTCAGGGAGGCATACCTGCATGTCCCAATCAGACAAAATTGCAGAAGGTACCTCAGATTTCTTGCAGGTTCAACCCATTATCAATTCTCTGCATTGCCCTTTGGCTTATCTACTGCACCCAGAGTATTCACGAAATGCCTGGCATCAGTAATTGCCTACTGCAGACTTCAAGGGATACAAATATACCCCTATTTGGACAACTGCCTGATCCAAGCGGACAGCAAGCACATTCTTCTGAAACATCTGGCTTATGTAATAATGTTGTTGAACTCTCTGGGATACACAGTCAACAAAAAGAAATCAAGGCTAATACCCTCTCGGAAGATAATTTTCCTGGGTGCCAACTTGGACACAAACACCCAGATGGCCTACCTCACGCCAGAGAAGCAGGGGCAACTAACTCAATACTTCAGAGCACTAGCAAATTGCACCAGGCTGACTGCAAGGAAAATCCTGCAGGCTCTGGGATTCATAGCATCTTGCATTTAACTAATCCCATGTGCAAAGCTGCATATGAGGAAACTTCAATGGTACCTGAAAAACATATGGTCTCAACACAGCCACAGTTTGGAAACAATAATACCACTAATTCCATGTCTGCAAAAGGAATTTCTGTGGTGGGCTCAAGCATGCCAAACAAACACAGGTCTTCCATTCAGCAAGCCTCAAGCAAATCAAGTCATCACAACAGACGCCTTGGACTATGCCTGGGGGGGCGCACATGACAGATCGGTGCATTCAGGGCAAATGGTCCCAAAAAGAAAAGCACCTTCACATCAATCAAAAGGAAATGCTAGCAGTAATAAATGCTATTATAGCTTTCAAGGACCTTCTGCAACCAGGTCAACTATTGATAAGAACGGACAACACCACAGTTATGTGGTACATAAACAAACAGGGAGGAACTCATTCATACCCCCTATGCAGACTGGCCATCTCACTTTGGAACATGGCCATGGACTTACAAATCGAGCTACAAGCACAGTACTTGCCAGGCAAGGAAAACACGCTGGCAGACAACCTAAGCAGAAATATGATAGATCCACACGAATGGAAGTTGCATCCAAACGTTTTTACAGAAATAATCCAAGCATGGGGAAGGCCAGACATAGATCTCTTTGCCTCCCACAAAAATCACCAATTGACAAAATTCTGCTCAAGGATTTTCCATCCAAACACCTGGAGTGTGGACGCTCTCTCTTTCATTTGGACATCAATGACAGTTTATGCCTTCCCACCTCTTCCTCTGCTGCCCAAAGTTCTATTGAAAACCAGAGCAGACAGACCAAAGATGATTCTCATTGCTCCGGACTGGCCAAGACAACACTGGTACCCACTCCTGAGGAGCCTGACGCATTCCTCACCATGGACCCTGCCTCTAATGCCTCTTCTTCTGACTCAGCACAGCTTCAAAACTCTTCACAGCCAGCTAAAAACACTCAGTCTAGCCACATGGAAGATTCCTTAGCATCACAACAGACCCTACTCTCCAAGGAGGTGCAGGATGTCATTTTGGAGGCCAGAAGGCCGTCAACTAGAAAGGCTTACTCCGCAAAATGGAAACGGTTTTGTGTCTGGAATGAGAAAAAGGGCCAGGATCCTGGAAAACTGAATTTACCTCAAATACTACAGTATTTAGCTGAGCTGCTAAGCAGTGGACTTTCATTCTCCTCCATCAAAATCCTTGCCTCAGGCATTTCTGCAGAATACAACACTGATCCACCCTTATTCTCTCACCCTCTCTTAAGACAGTTCCTCAGAGGGGCTAAGAATCTAAGACCCCAAGGAAACAACCAATACCTGCTTGGGATCTCAATTTCATTCTGGAAAAACTGACCTTGCCTCCCTTTGAGCCAGCTGCCTCATCAGATTTGCAATATTTGTCCTGGAAAACAGCTTTCCTTCTGGCTATTACCTCAGCTCGTAGAGTTTCAGAACTACAAGCTCTCATGGCTGTGCAGCCTTTTATCATCTTCCATCAGGACAGAGTTTCCTTACGAACCAACCTGTCCTTTATGCCTAAAGTGGTATCCAGGGTAGCTTTGAATCAGGCCATACACTTACCTACCTTTTATCCTAATCCTCAAAACAAAGGGGAGAGATTACTACATTCCTTGGACATCCACAGACAACTATGTTATTATCTGGACAGAACAAAACCTTTCAGAAAATCAGAACAGCTCTTTGTGTCCTATGCTGTAGGAGCTCAAGGAAAGCCAATTTCGAAACAGACAATCTCAAAATGGATAGCCCACTGCATACACTTTTGCTTTTCTTTTCATGGCAAAACTGTACCTACAGGCATCAGATCTCACTCCACAAGGGCCACAGCTACCTCTGCAGCTTTCCTCAGAGGAGTTCCTACCAAAGATATTTTGGAAGCAGCCACTTGGAGTTCTGTGCATACCTTCTCCAAGCACTACCACCTACCATTATACTCCAAAACTAGAGCAGGCTTTGCCACTGCAGTCTTGCAGGGCATCCTGACTCCTCCTAGTTCCACCTAGTGCCTACCACCCCTTTCTTAGCTTTGGGATTCTACCCATCTGTTATGACTGCAGCTGTATGCACGATGAACATAGTACAGTTTTGTACCTACCATAAATGTAGATGTTCGAGTGCTAATACAGCTGCAGTCCAGGTTTCCCTCCCTCCTTCCCCTCTTGGGACAGGCCTATAGGCTAACACATCCTCATACAACCTGATTGGGGTATTCATTTATGATGTATTTGCTTGCAACTACTGTATTTTGATTATATTGCACTGCTTTATTACACAAATTTATGTATTGCCTTCCTTCTGGGGGCACCTGACATCTGGGGCAAGAAAAACTGAAGAAAATAGCATCGGCTGGTTCCTTTATACCCCCTGTTGCACTGACGTCAGGGAAGAAGCGACGACAACCGACGCCGGACCTAGACTTTGGAATTCGGCCGACCGAGGAACCGCCTGACAGCAGGAGAACCCATCTGTTATGACTGCAGCTGTATTCATACTCGAACATCTACATTTATGGTAGGTACAAAACTGTACTTTCTCCATTATTGAAAATTATTATGGCAATTGAAGCTGAACACTTCAAATCCATGTGGTCTTAATGAACAGATCTCAGTTACTGTACACTGGCTCTTAAAATTAAAGCAACCAAATTATAACTTATGGAACATTTTGTTATAGGATACTACAGAAACTTTATCACTGGTGAAAATATTAAAACAACTTTTCACATACGCATCATATGTTTACTTAATATTTAATATTATTTTGTATTTGTGATGATGGTGCATTCATAGAAATATAATTGTTTAAATTGTTTTTTGTCAGGCAACTGTGAAATACAGTTTGTTTTTTATATGCATTTTTGTGGTTGGTACCTTTATGGTAATTGTTTTGTTCGGGAGGTTGACTAGGGACTGGTTATTTTGAGATCACATGACTTGATTTATTATCTAACCTAATTAAACATTCATTCAGGTATCTGTTGAAGTCCTAGAGTGTATAAGGATGAAAGCACTTAACCCACTTTTTTACTTCTTTTTTTTTTGTTATTATTAAAGTCAGTTTCTTCGAATTTTAATTTTGTTTCCTGGTGATTTTTTACTAACAGACCAAGTGGTTTTCATGTGGGATTGTTACACTAAGTGAGCTCTTTTTGGACTTTATTCGTTGGTGTTTGCCAAGCTGCATGGAGACACGCTCTGCCTTTTGGTTCCTTGGTTCTTTTGTCTGAGAAGATGTTATGTCTTTGTTTGCTTCTTTAAACTTATCTGAAGTCTCTGCCAAGGTGCTAGATATTTAATAAAGAATTTTGATTTTACTCTGTTCTTTTCTAGCCAGCTTTGCTGTTTTATGTAGCAGTTTCCTAAAGGTCCAGGACACTTGAAATAAGAGAAACCGATAGTTTAGCATCAAGAGGGTAGTGCTCATTATCTGTGAGTTACAGGTTTTCAAGATGAGCTTGCAACCAGGCATTCTTAGAGTTAACCACAGGCAGTGCCACGGTGAGGTACTTTGTTGGACAGGGAAGCAACCACTCTTAATGGTTGTGCTGGTTATCAGTATTTGCCTCAAGACAAAATAATCCAACTTCATGACTGCTGCATTATTTTAGCTAAGAATGTTTGGTAGGCCATCTTATCAAATCTGCTGCCAACTATTACAAATAGGGGTTGAGTCCATCAGTAAGCTGAAAATATCCTGGAGTATTCCAGGGATAGATCTCTCTTAATGGTTGCACTGGTTAGCAATGTTTGCCTCAGGTCAAAATATCCAGCTTCATAACTGCAGCATTCTTTTAGCTCAGAATGTTTGGTAGGTCATCTTTTCACATCTGCTGCCAACCATTTACAAATGGAGGGTGAGTCCAGCAGAAAGCTGACAGTATCCTGGAGCATTCCAGGGATAGATATAAGCATGAGTAAAGAGACTTGTAGGCTGGAGAATAAAATACTTGAAATTTATTCCAAAACACAAAGCTAGGTAAGCGCTTTCGAGGCAGTCCTCTTCATCAGACCTTAATACACAAATAAATTAGCACACAAGGTTTAAATAAATCTAACAACCAATAAAAATTCTTTAAAAATCAATGAAGCAACCCTCTTTTTTTAAGAGAGGTTTTAAGGACAAAGCACTGTTAAGGCCAGGTGATAAGTATGCCTTAAAGTCCACTATCCACCTTAATTCAGCATATTCAGTTTCACAGTTAATGTCACCTTCTCTAAAACTCACATTCATTTTCTGCAAAACCAAAAATTTAAAATTGTGCTGGTCTCCACAATCTAAAATATGCTTGGCTAGTGCATTAGTAATCTTGCTGTTCCTAATATCCTTAAGATGTTCCATTACCCTTTCCTTTAAAGTTCTATTGGTTTTACCAGTGTAGAATGCACTACAGAGGTTAAACTTAGCAAAATACACAATGTTTTTAGTAGAGCAATCTGCATAAAATAAAAACTCTACAGGCTTCTGATGCACAGTGTGTAAAATCATGCAAGTAGACCAAATACTATTACAAATTCTGCAATTTCTACAAGAAAAAGTCCATCTACGCTGAGAGACAAACCTGTTGCATATTTTCTTCTGTTTGTAAAAAGTTTCTTTTTCAAATTCTTGCCATTTTTGAAACTAAAACTGGGTATAGAACCAACAACACCACTGATTTCAGGGTCAATAAGGAGAATGGGCCAGTTCTTTTTAATGATGTCACATGTCCTGTTGACATCATTAGAAAAAGTGAAACATGGCCTATCCACAGATGTTGAGGAGATCTGCCTTTCTGGGTGTGCATTCTCTAGGTGCTCATCTGAATAGTAGGGTTTGGTTTTCTAACTTTAATATGAATCTACTTCCACTATCGCTTTGTCAATATCAGACTTCTTATATCCTCTCTCAACAAACTCTGTAGTGAGACGACTCATGGCTTCCATTGATTCTTTAATGTCTGTATGTAATCTCTTACAGTGCAAGACTTTGTTCTTAACTATATTCTTAGTAATGTGTCTAGGATGCATACTGGAGCGGTGAAGAATGTTGTTCTTCCTACAATCCTTCCTATGTATTCTGCTCAAGATATTACCAAACATATTTTTACTCACAGTTACAGCCAGAAAGCTGGTTTCACCTTTGGAGTGACTAAGGGAGAATGATAGGTACCCAGTTGTGTTAGCAAGGAACCTAACATATGTATCTAATTGTGTCTCACCACCATGCCAAGCAAAGAAGATATCCACAAAATGCTTATAAAACGTAATGTGCTGCTTGTACATGTCGAAGGTAAAAAAACATTTCTTTCTCTCATTGGGCCAAAACAATATTGGCATATGTGTTGGCACATGCCGTGCCCATAGCAACTCCTACTTTCTGAAGAAAAAACTCTCTTTCAAACAAAAAAAACATTATTCTCTAGAATCAAGTCTAGAAGGACACATATCATATTGGTTTTGGTATTGCTGAAGTTGCTCTCCTTGGTAAGAAATTGCCTGACATTCTCAATCCCTTCATTGTTGGGAATAACCGTGAGCAAAGAGTTCACGTCCAGTGTAACAAAGATAACATCAGTTAAACCTACAGCTTGTTGAGTTTCAGCCCAGTCATAAAGATGTTCTAAGAACTGTTTGCTGTCACAGAGGACAGTAGTTACCTTATACAACACACCTTAGCTGTTTTTCTACATATATAGACATTGGCTCTATGAACCAACCTCTTCCTGATACAATAGGTCAAAGTGGGGGATTTTGTGGATCTTTATGCACTTTTGGAAGACCATAAATCGTTGGTATAGTCGGATGTTCTACACTAAAATAGTTGAAAAGATTGTAGTCTATTTGGTTAGTCATGAGCAAATCAAATAAATAGAAATTCAGTCTGTTGATGATACCATTAACCTGAAATTTCTGTAATATGATGTATACTTTTTCATCGTGAAGCATGCTAAACATCCTATCCATATAATTTTCAGTATCAAACACAACAATTCTACCCCCTTGTCTGCATGTCTTGTTGTTGTGTCTTTCGGTTTTTCCCAGTTAGGGGTCGCCACAGCAGAACTCTGGTCCGCTAATGATTGACAGTAGATTTTTACATGCCGAGTTGCTGGCCATGATGCACAACCTTCAACGAAGGTACGCCCACTCACGCATGTCTCCACACAGAAGACATTCTAGCTGAGAATCGAACAGGACAACGTCTTACTGTGAGGCGACAACACTACCGCAGCACCATTGTCTGCATGTCTAATAAACGAAAAATTCTGTATTTAGTGTTCGTACAGCCTCATTCTCTTTAATAGTCAAATTGTAAAAACTATTACCAGATTTCAAAGTAGCCATTTTCCTAAGGTCATCTTCACACATTTTTACAAAGGCATTCATAGCAGGGGAATTATTAGGAACAAAGCAACTTGGTTTCTTAAAAATGCATCTGTCAACATTATGCCCATTATTATCATCATAGATAAATTTCAACATTGTATTCCTGGCAAACAAATTAATGTCTAGGATGGTATCAACTAAATTCATGCCACAAGCTGGTATGAAGGATTGTCCTTTATTCAGGACCAAGAGTTCCTCTTTGGTGAGAGCAACAGAAGATAGGTTAAAGACCAAGTCATTTATCTGCGAGCCCATGTGTTCGGGCCTCTGCTCTGAGATGTGGGGTTGGATTCTATCCTTCCCCATCTCCTGCGACTTCTGGACCTGCTCTTGCGTACATCCTGCCTTATAGGCAGAGCATTGTCCCAAACAAATGCTGACTTATGTAGACATTCATTATTCTTTTTGTCTTTTGACCTATGTGCACAGAATTACTGTTGTTGAAAGGAAACATTTTCGGTTTAACTACAGGTTCATTAGCAGTTTGTTTCGTGTAATTATTTCAATATTAAAATCATTAGCTGAGTTCTCAGCACATTAACAGCATTTTGAGCAGTAAAGTTATTGTCAGTGTCATTTGACAATACTGCTGCAGTATTACTGTCACAAGTGCTATTTTTGTTTAAACTGTTGTTAAGAGAAACGGCTGCATCATTAAAAGCAGAAGGTGAAGGCATACACTGTTCAGAAGTGAGAACATCAACTTCAGTATCTATCTCTGCAACGCCAGGTACTAATGGCATTTCAGTAGACTTAGTTGAACAGACATTATGTTTAAAAAGATCGATGTTAACTTTACCTTATTGTTGACGATTATTAATAACAGCTACATCAGATGTATTTCCTGCTCCACACACTTCGTTGTTAGCTAGAGGGTGGTTTTCCACTGTTCCTAGGCCAAAAAAGCTGTTGCCTGCTTCGGTTAGTTGTGAAGGGCGTGCACCAGCTCTCAGGCTACTATTTACAGTTAAATTAGGAGGAAATGCTCTTTGTTCCGTCTCTGAAGCATTTCCCTGTATTCCTATTGCTTGAGTCACCCTTGGCCAAGAGAAGACGTCCCCAGCTTGGAAATCGATGAAATCTGCAATTTCTTCATTTTCTCCTTCTCCAGTCTCCTTTCATGTAAAGAGACATTTAGAAGGACATTATCAAGGTGTTGAACACAGATCTCATCTGTATAGGAATCCACAAGCATATTAGTCATATTGTTAATGTCAGTGGCTAAGGAGTTTTCTTCAGGCAAAAAGAAGTCATTTATTAATGTTATATAGTCAATACTCAACTGCAAATTGAGCATTTGCCATATTTTTAGGAGTTTTGGGTACTTGTTCCCATAGGAGGGAATTTTAAGTACTCTTAGCCCTCTAGGTATCACTTTGTGGAAGATAGCCTCAAAGTGATAACGTTGCCAAAGAAGGCATTTGTGCTTATAAAGTTTATTCTCAAGTTCCTTCAGATGGCTCTTGAAAGTTGCTAACTCACTGAGGTCAAGATTAGCAGAATCAGTCTCTACATCATCAAGGCTTACACATAGTAAAGGGTTCACACTATTCCCAGTGGAATTAAATGAACCAACCTTTTTAGCAGACTCTTCAGTCCCTTGTTCTTCTCTCCATATTGCTCCAAGATGAAGGTATAGCCCTGTTCAGGGCTGAATCAATCACCAAAAAATATATAAAAATCTCTCTGCCAGCCAAAAAGCTCCACCAAACAAACAAAATTGCATAAATGTAGGAAGTAGAGAGATGGTGGAACCAAGAACCCAAGAATATAAATATAAGTATGAGTAGAGAGATTTGTAGGCTGGAGAATAAAATACTTGAAATTTATTCCAAAACACAAAGTTAGGTAAGCGCTTTCGAGGCAATCCTCTTCATCAGACCTTAATACACAAATAAATTAGAACACAAGGTTTAAATAAAACCAACAACCAATAAAAATTCTTTAAAAATCAGTGAAGCAACCCTCTTTTTTTTCAAGAGAGGTTTTAAGGACACAGCACTGTTAAGGCTAGGTGATAAGTATCAATACCAGGAGATACCAGCACACATGACAGCAGGATGTTGAAAATAATAATTTTATTTCGAAGTAGCTAAAAAGCTGCCTGCCATAAAAATAACAGACCGGTTTCGGCTTGAAAAACTTTATCAATGTTACATTTCCTTCACAAAAAGTTAGTTGCAAAACAGCATCACATCCTGGTACTCTTTATATACATCTCTTTTAAAGTGGTATGCTCCTGCCATTGGCCGACAGGCTCATCTGACACAATCAAAACTTAAAACATGCTAACAACAGTATAAATGAATATGTGAGATTGAATCAAAAATAGAGATAATAAGGATATATCTAAGTCCCTATTGAAAAATAATTTAAACTAATAGTTTATTGCAAAAATGCAAATATAATATGGTCAAAGCCATGATGACTCTGTATTTTGACCAGGACCCAGTTATAAATCTAAATTTCTAAATTATCATGTACTGTAATCATTTGGACTTGAATAAATGACAATATGTAGCATGAAGTATGTCTTCCTACCATAAATGGTACCAGTGTGTACAGATAACACAAAAATATATTAACATTATTGTCTAGATGTATCTTCATGTACTTCATATTCATTCAACCCTGGTTTGAAAAATGCTCCAAGTTTAGTGATCCACATACTTTCCATGTTATTTAATCTGGTATGCCATCCCATCTTAAAATTTCTGTGGAGTTGAATTTTGTCAATAATAATAAAGTTAAAGGAGGCACCTGTATGATTTCTACTATGTTTGTATAGAGCATTTGTTATTCGGCTATTTCTAATAGAGCTTAGATGTTCACTGATTCTTATTCTGATGGGTCTGGAGGTCTGACCAACATAAAAGGCAGAACAGGTACAATAGGCCAGATAAATGACCCAATCAGAGCTGCAGTTTCCAAAAATGTTGATATTGTATACCTTGGAAGTATTTTTACTGCTAAATTCCTTTGTTTTCCAAATGTGCTGACATGCACAACAATGTCCACAAGGATAACAGCCCACCAGTGGATCCCCAAAAAGTGTTTTTTGTATTGTAGAAGGTGGTGTAAATCTTTTATAATGTGTTAAATGGGAATGGATGGTCTGCCCTCTGCGGTAAGAAAAAGCACATTCATCTGGGAGAATGTCATTAAGAAATGCATTTGATTTTAATATGTCCCAGTGTCTACTAACGATCTGTCTAAACCTGGATGTGTTGTTGCCATAAGTGGTGACTAGTCTAATGGGTTGTTGGCATTTTATTTGTTCATCCTCTTGTGATCTGTTATATTTCAATAATTCTGACCTGCTTCTGTTCTTGGTTTGGGTCACCGTATTGGTTAAATGTTCCAAATTGTATCCTCTATCAATGAATCTTGCTTTTAAATCCTGTGTATGTACAGAATATTCTACATCTGTGGAGCATATTCTTTTAAGTCGTAGAAATTGAGATTTTGGGATGTTGCTGATAATGTGGCGTGGGTGAGAACTGGTGTCCTGAAGTAAAGTGTTGTATTGTGGAAATTTTCTATGTATGGATGTAGCCAAGATATGGTTAGGCAATCTTTTAATCACAACTTCCAAAAAAACTATTTCATGATATCCAGTATTAACTGTGAAATGTATGTCAAAAGGATTATTGTTAAGATATGCAACAAATTTAGATAATTCATCCATACCAGCCCGCCACACCAACCAGCAATCATCCAGATATCTCCGCCAGATATCCAAATTATCAATATGAGTATTGTGTTGAACATCATATATAAAGGCCTGTTCAAAATATCCCATAAACAAATCTGCGTAAATTGGGGAAAATGATGCCCCCATAGCTGTACCTTTGATTTGCCAATATGGATTGCCTTCAAAATAGAAAATGTTTTTTTGTAGTACGTATTCTGTAAGTTTAATCAAAAAGTTATTAAATCCAGTGGGATATAAATTGGACTTGTTTAACCAGTAAGTCACCGCCATTATGCCAGCCTTATGAGGGATACTAGTGTACAAAGAGGATACATCCAATGTGCATAACAGCCAATCCTCTTCCAACTGAGAATCTTCAATGATATTCAAAAACTCTGTAGTGTCTTGAATGCGTGATCTAACCGTACTAAGCAGTGGTTTGTGATGTTCTGTAAGAAAAGCAGATAAGGGTTCTGTAAGTGATCCCCGACCTGATACTATGGGTCTCCCTGGTGGATTGTATAGATCTTTATGTATTTTGGGTATGAGATATAAATATTGTGGCATTGGTTCATTTACCTTGAGTTGCCTACCAACTTGTGTGGTAATAATGCCCTCCTCTACTGCCAGATCTAAAAAGGAATCCATCTCAGATTTGAAGTTAGGTGTAGGGTCCACTACCATCTGTATATAAAATTGTGATTGGGATAATTGTTTTAACGCCTCTTCCTTGTATTTTGAATGATCTATCACAACAATACCACCACCTTTGTCTGCTGGAGTGATGACTGTGTCCTTGTTCTGTTGTAATTGTGAAAGAGCTAGTCTTTCAGCCTGGTTGAGATTACTGTGATTGCATGTGTAGTTGTTGGAAAAATGTAGATCTTTCATGACACAATTTTTAAATATAGAAACATGCTTGTCCATAGGGGGTGTAAAATTGGATTTCCCAAATCGGAAACCAGTTGATCTTTGAGAATTGGACTGGTCTGAAAAAAAATATCTTGAGATTAAGAGTTCTACAGAAGTTATTAATATCCTCCAATAAAAAATGTTCAGGAACAGGTGATGTTGGTACAAAATTTAAACCTTTATTTAGTACTTTGTATTGTACATTCGTAAGCTCAAAGGAAGAAATGTTGAGAACATTATTCACTGTGTTGTTATTTGTTTCAATAAGGTTTGAAGGTTGGTTGTACCCATGTTTCCTCCCTGCCCTGCGTTTGTTAGACCTAAAGGGGTAGGTTGCTTCCTTTTTGCAACTGGGAACGCCTGGTTAGAGGAAACCTCACCATCTGTTGTTGATGAGTAATCATCATCAGATGTAACACTGTATGTTGTCTCATTCTTTTTTAATATCGGTCTGGGTCTCTTCCTCCCCCTTTGTGTTTTGTGTGCCCCATCACTAAACCTAACACTTTTTTGTGTTACGAACGGTTTGCCTTTCTCATAGTCAGCTAGGTCCCTGTTAAACTTGTGCATTTTCTTTTTCTTGAGTTGCTCTTCCATGCTTGCTAATTCTTTAGCTAATTCCGATAAATGACCTTGATAATAGTCTTCAGCGGAAAAGATTTCAGCTTCTAAACAAGTAGTGTGTACATCTGTGATCAATGTTTCTATAGTTCTTTCATAATATTTAGAGAGACTATCTACAAAAAGCATTGATGCCTGATGCTGTGCAGTGGCCCAATCTTGTGTTAATTGGTTATCAATGTTAGCCACCAATGGTTGCAGCCTGATTCGAAGCCCTCTGGGTGTAATATCTTTTATTTTGTACGCTTTAAAAAGCTTCAGGTGCCATATGTTGGTTCTGAGAGATTTCATTTGTCTACTAAGTTTAGAAAAAACAGAACCACATTTGAGGCATTATCTGACATAAGGGACTGACCTACATTAAGTCCAAACACATCTAAATTGTCCTTATCTGCTGAGAATCCCCTAAGGATTTCCTGCAAATCCATGTTTGGGACAGTAAGGGATAAAATGTATTATATACGTTTATGTCTCTCACTAATAAACTAATACCAATAATTTAAGTTGTACAACTTTAAGGGGCTGTATGAAGGCTGACAGAAAGTGGAATCACCAACCACAACATCAAGGGAGTCCAAAATAATCAATAGTAAATAATCAAAATAATTCAATAGGCCTGATGGATACAGTCTAGCCAAGGGCATATAGATTAAGTATGACCTTATTTTATCAAGCCCTTACCATAAGTGGTCCTAGTACAAAAAAGAATAGCCAAACAATAGTCTCCGTTATAAGTTGTTGAATAATATACTAATTAGGCCACCGTAAGGGTATGGTAATATGCCATTACAATTCTGTTGGTATCTTCATAATCCCTTACCATAAGTGGTCCTGAATAAAAATAGACAACCAGTTGTCTCCGGTATATATTAGAATGCTTAGTAATTTAGGCCACCGTAAGGGTATATTGATACTCTGTAGTAATTATGTATCTTGTAATTTCTTCCAAAAAAATATTTTTTGTTGCTCTGATATACCAAGCAGCACTATCCTTAACAAGTTCACTATATCCAATGGTAGACCATATAACCAATATATAGGCACTATTGGACCAATTAAGAGTATTTCAATATTTGAATATTATGAGAATCCCAAGATATAATTGGTAACCACTGCCAGCCTGACAGCCCAAAGTTGTCCCTTTATAAAAATAGTCTTACATAGCCAGATTTGGTCACAATTATAGATGTTGCTGTTAAAAGTTTCAAAAATATCCTTTCTTCAAAATCAGAGGCCTATGATTTATTGACCAACGTAAGACTACTGTGTTACTATCTCACTTATTGATATCTGTTTAAAGTATAGTCTGAAAACTGAAACCTGTGTGGACTAAGCCTTAAAGGAGGAGTATATCACCCACTTATTCACTTTGCATGTCATGCTTGTGAAAACAAAAAATGTTTATAAACCATATTATATGACTATCAAACGCCATACATACAATATTTGTTTATATTATTGTTAAAAAAGTGATAAGTATGCCTTAAAGTCTACTATCCACCTTAATTCAGCATATTCAGTTTCATTGTTAATGTCACCTTCTCTAAAACTCACATTCATTTAATGCAAAACCAAAAATTTAAAATTGTGCTGGTCTCCGCAATCTAAAACATGCTTGGCTAGTGCATTAGTAATCTTGCTGTTCCTAATATCATTAAGATGTTCCATTACCCTTTCCTTTAAAGTTCTATTGGTTTTACCAGTGTAGAATGCACTACAGAGATTACACTTAGCAAAATACACAATGTTTTTAGTAGAGCAATCTGCATAAAATAAAAACTCAACAGGTTTCTGATGCACAGGGTGGAAAATCATGCAGGTAGACCAAATACTATTACAAATTCTGCAATTTCTACAAGAAAAAGTCCCTCTCCGCTGAGAGACAAACCTGTCACATATTTTCTTCTGTTTGTAACAAAGTTTCTTTTTCAAATTCTTGCCATTTTTGAAACTAAAACTGGGTATAGAACCAACAACACGACTGATTTCAGGGTCAGTAAGGAGAATGGGCCAGTTCTTTTTAATGATGTCACATGTCTTGTTGACATCATTAGAAAAAATAGCCTATTCACAGATGTTGAGGAGATCTGCCTTTCTGGGAGTGCATTCTCTGTTGTTCTTCCTACAATCCTTCCTATGTATTCTGGTCAAGATATTACCAAACATATTGGGTACCTATCCTTTTCCCTTAGTCACTCCAAAGGTGAAGTCAGCTTTCTGGATGTAACTGTGAGTAAAAATATGTTTGGTAATATCTCGATCAGAATACATAGGAAGGATTGTAGGAAGAACAACATTCTTCACTGCTGCAGTATGCATCCTAGTCACATTACTAAGAATATAGTTAAGAACCAAGCCTTATGTTGCAAGAGATTGCATACAGACAGGAAAGAATTAATAGAAGCCATGAGTCGTCTCACTACAGAGTTTGTTGAGAGAGGATATAAGAAGTCTGATATTGACAGAGCGATAGTGGAAGTAGATTCATATGAAAGTTACAAAAACAAACCCTACTACTCAGATGAGCATCTAGTGAATGCACTCCCAGAAAGGCAGATCTCCACAACATCTGTGAATAGGCTATGTCTCACTTTTTCTAATGATGTCAACAAGACATGTGACATCATTAAAAAGAATTGGCCCATGACCCTGAAATCAGTCGTGTTGTTGATTCTATACCCAGTTTTAGTGTGCTAAGTGTAATCTCTGTAGTGCATTCTACACTGGTAAAACCAATAGAACTTTAAAGGAAAGGGTAATGGAACATCTTAAGGATATTAGGAACAGCAAGATTACTAATGCACTAGCCAAGCATGTTTTAGATTGTGGAGACCAGCACAATTTAAAATTTTTGGTTTTGCAGAAAATTAATGAGTTTTAGTGAGGGTGACATTAACTGTGAAACTGAATATGCTGAATTAAGGTGGATATTGGACTTTTTGGCATACTTATCACCTGGCCTTAATAGTGCTGTGTCCTTAAAACCTCTCTTGAAAAAAAGAGGGTTGCTTCACTGATTTTTAAAGAATTTTTATTGGTTATTGGTTTTATTTAAACCTTGTGTGCTAATTTATTTGTGTATTAAGGTCTGATGAAGAGGATTGCCTCGAAAGTGCTTACCTAACTTTGTGTTTGGAATAAATTTCAAGTATTTTTTTCGCCAGCCTACAAATATCTTTACTCGTACTTATATTTATATTCTTGGGTTCTTGGTTCCACCATCTCTCTACTTCCTACATTTCAGGGATAGATCTGTCTGCCTGTCAAATAAGTTGCCACATTCCAGAATTCTGTTTGAAGTACCCTTGCAGACTAGCCTAGAGGTGAATGTAATTCCTAGTCACTTGAGCACAATACAGGGCAAAGTCGCACTAATCCTTCTTGACTTACTGTGGTCACGATAGCCATGGCTCTCTATTCTCAAAGAGCTGAGCAGCAGAGATTCCAAGGTCCTCTCCTTATTGTGCTGTCTTCTGTCCCTGCAACAGAGAACTGTGGTGGACCCAAAAATAAACCACCTTGAGTCTACAGTGGCAATTCTTTTCCTGAGGTCCTTTGGATCCATACCAGAGTAGACTGGATTTTTGGCATAGTTCAAATCTAAGGGCATCCAATTTAAGTTGGCAGCAGTCCAGTAAGATGTCCTGTACCTTTCCTCACTTTTTTGAAGGGACTTTCCTGTGCATTGATCAAGGTGTATGTATCTCTCTTTTTTGCTGCTTGTTTGGTAATGCATTTACTATTGCCTGTTATCCCCATTGTGAAACAGCATTTAAAGGGGACATTATATTTCAGGCCACCAAGGAGCATGATGCTATCTCTTGAGGGATCCAAATTTCTTCCTTGAAAAATTGACTCTGGTGGCCTTTGAAACAGATACTTGTGCAGATGTGACCTTTTTTATAAGGTAAAAACTATTTTTGGTAGCCATCACCCCAACCAAAAGACTCTCAGTTACAGACTATCATTTGCAAAGTGCTTTATGTGGTCATCCAAAAGGACAAGGTGGACATTAGGACCAGTTTATTCTCTTATGCCCAAAGTGGTTTCAGAGGTAGCACTCAACCAGCTTCTATTTTTCTTTCTAGCCCCCCAGGACAAGGGGAAAAATCCTACATCATCCAGGTTCCATCTTGATGGTAAGTGACAGTAAGGTGGCAAGTGGGGCAAAGGTGGCAGTTGCCCTGAGCTCAAAGTGTTAGACAGTGAGATTGAGAGTTCCTGCAGCATGGTTTTCCAAGTACCAAAATGCTGGTAAAGATAGGCACATTATCAGTGTTTTTTTTTTTTTTTGCTGTTCACTTGAGCTGAGGTGGGAGTGGGGAGTGGATGGACTTGCCGTGGAAGTTGATGAGTTAATTAGCTTCCTACAGTAAGCCAAAATCTGTTTATTTTTTATTTATTTATTTTTGTTCTTGTCCTGAAGAGCTAAGCCGGGCATGCATTTCAATGTAAAGAAGCTGATGGACCAGTTGGGCTTCTACAGTCAGCCAAATTCTTATTTTTATTTTATTTTTTTTTTATTTATTTATTTATTTATTTACTTAAGCCTCTGGACCATTTGGTTTCCTACAGTAAGTCAAAGACTTTTTTTTCTATTTTATTGCTCTTTATTTCAAGAGTTAAGGGAGTTGGGTGGTACTTAGGAGACCAGCATAAGGTTTTAAATGAGCCAACAATGGCTCTGACAATTGATCAAGCTTTTTGTGCCACTCATGCTGAGTAAGCAAGCCTTTTTCCAAGTTGCTGCCACATTATATTCCCTCTTTGTTATGACCACCATGGTAAGCTGATATAAGACCATAGTAGAGCCCACTCCACAAGAGCATCCTCTTCTACTATATTTTTTTAGGAATGCTTCTTCATAAATTGTTTGAAACAACTACAGTGACCTGTGTTCACACTTTCTTGCCACTACACTGTAACCCTTGATATTAAAGTAAGTTTGACACTGCAGTGTAAATACTGCTGTCCTCTATCTACTTTTATGTACTTACTGTTCTTATGGAGGAGAATTCTTTTTCCCATTTTAGAGAAATCAAATGTCCCCCTGCTCCTGCTTCTGAGATTTGTCTTGACAGCAGGACAGATTTTCCAACCCTCCATGCAGGTCTGCGAAAACACATTTGCCGGTGGTCTTTCTTGCATCAGAAAAAGGGTATGCAAAAAAAAGTGAAGGTGACACTGTTACCCTTTCCCTTTCATTTGATTTTGGAAAGATTGACTGGTATGAGGATGTTCAATATGTCTGAAAGTTGGACTGGGTGATAAAGTGCTCACCTGTTGTGTAATTTTTATATAGTGAGTTATATTGTAGCAGTGATCTTACTCAAACATTTGTGGTTACTCTGAATATGCTCACACAACTGTACTGTCTCTATTCTTTAGTCACAACATCGTCATTGATAATTCTTTGTCTAAAGGACACACAGTGTCAAATCCACATTGCAGTATGAACACAGTGTTCACAGTGTCATGCAGTCCAAGACCAGCCTAATGTGTGTTTAGTGTTGGCAAGCATTTTTAATGTGCTGTTTCCCTGATGTCTGAAAACCAGCAGTCCACGTCTATTCACCCAAAAATTTGTCATCAAAACAGCCATGAATGGAGTTTGATGCCCTCACAAATTCTGTGCTCTGATGTCCCAGGTTATCTTTGGTCCTATGGCTTGAGATTCTGGCTTCAACTCACCCTCTCAACTTGACTTTAAAGCTGAATGCTAACTGTTCCCTATGCCAAGGAACTACATGGCACCCCCATTGGCACTGAGCAGTGCTGTTTGTGTTTTTTTCTAGCAGTCAGATGTTCTTACTTAATCACTGTTGCATTATTCCTTACAATAGGGATATCCTGCTGAGAGTAGCTGTACACCTGGCCAGCCTACCAAAGTCTGGGCCCTTCCATGTACCATACATATGCCCTACGTCTAAGGCATAAGATAGATAGGTGACGTGCTACTTTTCTACCAGTCTGAACTCAGCATTTTGAATTCTGTCTGAAGATCATACGTTTTATACTGTTCACCAAGCCTAGGGCAGGTAAGTACCCCACTAGGGACTCTTCCTATTTTGTTTAGCTTGTTTGTTGTAGGTACATGTCGTCCAGAATGGGGGAAATGACTGTGAGAAGCAAATTCCTGATAAGGATAGACACTATAAGTGCCTTTTGTGTTTGTGTGTGGAGCATGACCATAAGCAGTGTGATATTTTCCAGGCCTTTGTTCCTAATATCCTGTGGAGTTGTCTTTCTTCCCTTTCCATCTACTTAGAAAAACAGCAACTTAACCTACTTGATCATGGGACTATGACTTCTAAATCCAGCTGCCTTTGTTAAAGAAGTCAAAACAATT
The DNA here is from genome assembly GCF_019279795.1 of Protopterus annectens. NCBI lineage: Eukaryota > Metazoa > Chordata > Ceratodontiformes > Protopteridae > Protopterus > Protopterus annectens. The sequence goes on from NC_056738.1 coordinate 267,542,252, forward strand.
ATGACTTGGGGACGCCTGCTGTCCAATATCTGCCAGATGTCTCTTGAATGTCAGATGAAGAAACTGAGGAATGTCTGGATGTTCTTTGTGTTTCACTGTTGCAGTCATTACATTTGGGTTATTATCTGCTTGCAGTAGCCCTCAGTCGGCCTGATTAGTCTTGGGTCCTGCTTTGGTTGCTGTCCTTTCTTCCATGACGTTAGGTCGTCAGGGGTATAAAACATGCAGCTGACCCCATTAAATCAGTCTTTCTTGCCATGCAGTGTCCGAAGCAGAAGCAGTTTGCAAGTGCCGGTCGGCCGACTCCTGAAATTTTCATTTTTCGAGTTTCAGAACCGAAGTCTTCAACTAAAGCTAAGTACCCCATTGGGGAAACCTTTTCTTGCTCCTTACCGATGTCAGTAAAAGTTAATTACATTACTTGTGGAAAGCAAATACCTCACAAAGTTTTTCATTCGTACTGTATTCCTTGCCTAGGCTCTAACCACAACGTACTTTGCTGTCGGTTTTGTGCCTTATTTAATCAGTGCACTATCCGTCTTAGGTATATTTTTGCCTCTAAATATCTCTGTTCTCAGTTCACTTATCCAGAAATGTCATCGGTTAGCATCCGACTACCGGTATTCTGAAAAACGCAAAGATAAAGACAGACACAGGCCGCCTAGGTCCAAAGCTGCCGAAGACGCTTCTCCTAAGCCAGTCGCCAGTTCGCCGGTACTCAGTGAGGCAGTTTTGCAGCCCCTGATATTCACAGGCCTCTACTTAGTCCCATCCGGAGTCCAGTATGTCATGAGATGCTTCAACTGTGGAACCTGCGGATGTCTCTACTTTGGATGGGTCCGGAGCCGCTGTGCAGGCACCGGCTTCTGAGGGTGTATTCAGGCCTACGGACATGCATATTAAACCGACGCCTCCTTCATTTAGGCCTAAACCTCGAACCATGCCTAAGAAACTGATGCACAGGCTGCATGCTCAGGCCTCTATGCCTAAAAAACAAATGATAAGAATGGCTGAAGATCTTATAACTCTAATCGGGGGAAGCCAACCTCCCCCTTCTAAGAGACTTAGGACTGAAGTTGTTTATGAATCTTCTGACCAGGATTCAAATTTTTCTGATTCTTCTGATGATCTGGATTTACCCTTATCTTCTTATGAGGATTCTGATGCAGAAGACTCTGTTCCCTCTGCTTCCCCTCCAGAGGATTTTTGTTTTGTCAAAACCTTACATACTCTTAAGTGAGCATTTCCAGTGGGAAAGCCAGGGTTTTTCTGATTCAAAAAAGAGGCTTAGGGATTTCTTACTCCTACCTCAGCATAGGCCTTTAGCTATACCTCCTGTACTAGACATTGTTGATGATGCCTTTTCGGAATCTAGTTTGGCCCCTGATTCTTTGCCTCCTGCTCCCAGAAAACCTGACAGATATTACAGGGTTCCTGACTCTCACAAGTTCCTTTTTAAAAATCCTACTGTGGATCCTGAGACCATTTCACAGGGACCCAAGGGCATTAATGCTTCTACTGCTAAAAATCCTACTCCTTCTGATAGAGACTCCAGGGCGCTGGATAGATGGGGTAAGAAGGTTTACACTTCTGCAACCTTGGCCATTAGGGCTTTAAACTGCCAGTTTCATATGTTAAAAAGTATCAACAACATGTTATTGGATTGCTTAAACAGAAAATGATGTTGATTGCTGACAGTGCTGAAAATAAAGAATTACAGGATTTAATGTATTCTGCTGAACAGGTTGGAAAACATACTTTGCAATGTGGATTTGATTCATTAGAGGCCTCTTGCAGGGCTGTTGTTACTGGGTCTGTGCTCAGAAGGCATGCTTGGCTTAAGGAGCAATCTTTGCTTGATCATGTTAAAGCTAAACTGTTGGATGCTCCCTTAAATCAGGACCGCCTGTTTGGCAACAAAGCTGAGGAAGTTCTTAAAAAGATGGAAGATAAAGCTAAATCTATGCAAACTGTTAAAGATTTATTACAAGTTCAGCCTCCAAGATTTAGTAGTAGGCATTGGCCCCTTCCAGGTCTTCTCAATCCAAACCCAGACACAGCAGAAACCCCAGGTTTCAGTCCCAGGGGACACACAAGACTAAGCAGTGGGGGGTTTCTGCATCCAAATCTGGGAGTAGTAAGACTCCCCCTATGGAAAACTGTCTCAATGACTTGCTTTTAAAACTTCCAAGCACTTCCCAACTGTATGCTCCTTTAGACGGAAAGATTGGTCTGAAGGCAAAAAACTGAGAACTCATTACCTAGAACTCATTACCTAGGACAAATGGGTTTTAAATATAGTGTCCCAAGGATACAGATTTCACTTCCACACATTACCAACACCAAGCCGGTGGCCAGATCTACACCCAAATCAGTGGGCAGAGGCTCAGAATCAGGTACTCTCCCTCTTAAGCATGGGGGCTATTTAGTTGGTACCAGAAGAGAAAAAGGGACAAGGTTTCTATTCCAGACTTTTCCTGGTACCCAGAAAAGACCATTCATGGCATCCTATCCTGGACCTTTCTACTCTAAACACCTTTTTGGTGATTCTAAAATTCAAGATGCTGACTCTTCACCAGCTGCTTCCTATGCTAGGCAAAGATTGCCTGGTTGGCAACACTAGACTTAAAAGAAGCATACCTGCACATCCCTATTAGGGAGTCTTGCAGAAGATACATATGCTTCAAAGCAGGCTACATGCACTATCAGTTCTCTGCACTGCCCTTTGGCTTATCTACTGTGCCCAGGTCATTCACAAAGTGCCTAGCTCCAGTCATTGCATTTTGCAGGCAAAGAAATATTCAAATATACCCATACCTGGATGATTGTCTAATTCAGGCAGAAAGCCAGGATATACTTTTGAATCATCTGGCTTTTGTTCAAATGGTGCTGACTTGTCTGGGGTACACCATAAACGAAAAGAAATCACACCTGGTACCCTGTCAACAAATTATATTCCTGGGAGCAAGCTTGAATACAACTTCCCAGATGGCTTTCCTCATGCCAGAGAAACGGATTAATTTGACAACCTACTTCAAACAAGTGGCCACAAAAACCAAGCTATCCGCAAAGCAAATACTGCAAGCCTTGGGGTTCATAGTCTCCTGCATTCTTCTAATTCCATATGCAAAGCTGCATATGAGGAAACTGCAATGGTATCTCAAAAGCTTATGGTGTCAACATTCTCAGGATCTAGAAGCAATTATTCCTATCATACCTTGCCTACTCCTACAGATGTCCTTCATGGATGCATCTGCAGTCATAACAACTGGGGTTGTCCTGTCGTCAGGCAGCCCTTCAGTCGGCCGGATTCCAAAGTCCGGGTCCGGCTTCGGCTGATGTCGCACTCCACCCGACGTCATCTCTGTTGGTCTTGGGTATAAAGCATCAGCCGGCGCCATTTTCCTCAGTCTTTCTTGCCGTGGCGCCCAAGCAGAAGCTGTTCGCAAGTGCCGGTCGGTCGGATCCAGAGATTACTTCTACGAATACTACTCAAGACTTCTAAAGCTAAGTACCCGTTGGGGACTCTTTCTTGCCTCAGCCGATGTCAGAAAAAGTTAACAATTGTTTAACCTGTGGGAAACAAATACCTCATAAAGATTTCCACTCTTACTGTCTGCCTTGTTTAGGCCCAGCCCACGACGTAGCAGCCTGTTCGGCCTGTGCTTCTTTCAACCCACTGACGCTTAGGCGTCGGTCGGAGTTTGCAGAACAGTTTTTCGCTTCTGATTTTCCGTACATTATGCCGTCGGATCCTCCGACTACCCAATCTACCAAAAACGAAAGATAAAGACCGACACTCGCGGTCCGCGGTTTCGCCGAAACCATGGTTAAGCAAACGAGTGTCTCGGTTTCGGCGAAACCGAAAACTGATCTAAGTACAGCTGAACCTATTCCTACAACTGAGGCCCCTGCTACAACTCTTGAATCGACCTCAGAAATTTTACCCACTACGGTGGTTGACTTATCAGACACCATCCCCTTGGATGTCTCTACCCCAGCACGTGGTGCTGCTAGGCCTCCAGCAGCCATGTCCATTAAGGCCTTCGCCAGGGCTAAAGCAGCCAAGACTACTAAAACAGTGCCTGTTAAACCCCCCACATCCAGGCCCTCTTCCAGTTCCCAAATGCTTTCTTTGGCAGAAGATTTAATTTCTTTAATCAGAGGATCTCAATCTCACCCAGATAAGGCCTCTCAGCCCCCAGAGAAGAGACCTAGGGCAGAGCCCCCTGAGCCAGTGTCCTCTGATGAATCTGCTGATGAATCAGACATAACTGACCAGCCAGAGGCTCCCTTCTCCAATTTTGAAGATTCTGATGCTGAAGAATCCATTCCAGATGCTTCCCCACCAGAAGAATTCTCCTTTGGGGAAACCTTGCATGCCATGCGAGAACAGTTCCAATGGCAGCAACAGGATTTTTCAGACTCCAGAAAAAGACTTAGGACCTTTCTGCACCTCCCACAGCACAGGCCCTTAGCTATACCTCCTGTTCTCTCTGTGGTGGATGATGCTTTCAATTATGTTTGCTCCGCTCCAGATTCTTTACCCCAGCCCCTGCCAAACCAGACAGATTTTACAGGGTGCCAGATACTCATCACCACCTTTACAAGGCCCCACTTGCAGACCCAGAAACTATATCCCAGGGTCCCAAGGCAGTAGCCGACCATAGCTAAAACCCTACTCCTTCTGAAAGGGAAGCAAGGTCATTAGACAGATGGGGTAAAAAGGTCTACACTTCAGCTACTCTCTCAGCTAGAGCTTTAAACTGTCAGTTTCACATGATACAATACCAAGAGTTTATGCTTGATCAGTTAACTAAAAACTAACCACTGATGAATCTCTTGATAAGAAATATGTATTAGAGATGGTAAATAACATACAACAGGTTAGCAACCATTCCTTAAAATGTGGCTATGATGCACTGGAGGCTTCATTTAGATCAGCCATGACAGGCACAGTGATAAGAAGGCATGCATGGCTAAAGGAACAAGCTTTACGGATCATGTTAAAGCTAAGCTGCTAGATGCTCCTATGGACAAGACAAGTTTGTTTGGTACACCTGCCCAGCAGGTTATGAAGAAAATGGAAGAAAAGGCAAAATCTGTTCAAACTGTTAAAGATTTCTTGCAGGTTCAACCCCAAGGTTTAGCAGGAACTGGCCTGCCAAAATTGGTCCTTTCCTGACTCCACAAAATTTCAAAGGGGCAGGAATAGACGTTCCAGAGGCAGAAACCAATCCAGAGGAGGTGCCTACAGAGGACGACAGTGGCAAGGTAACAACAGAGGCACAGACACAGCCACTGCCACTACATCAGCACAACCACAGTGACTTAACCTAAATCCGCCTACCAGGAACAAATAGCAGCTCCTCTAGGCGGAAAGTTAACCTTTATTTTCAAGGAACTGGCACTGCATAACAAAAGACAAGTGGATTTTACAAACCATAGATCAAGGTTACCGGTTTCACTTCCACACTTTACCAGTCAAAAGAGGAATGCCAAATCTACCTCCAAATCAAAAACAGAGGCTCTACGCCAGATAATGGAGTTAGCAAACATGAGAGCTGTGGAAAGAGTGCCAACAGCAGAGCAAGGAAAGGGGTTCTATTCCAGACTATTCCTAGTTCCAAGAAAGGAAAAAGTTGGAGACCAATTCTCGACCTGTCCACCTTAAATACATACATCATTGTCCCAAAATTCAAAATGCTGACCCTACAGCAGCTTCTTCCCATGCTGGGCAAGGAGTCTTGGCTGGTAACTCTAGATCTCAAGGAGGCATACCTGCACGTCCCCATTCGACCAATCTGCAGAAGATACCTCAGATTTCTTGCAGGATCAGAGCACTATCAATTCTCAGCATTGCCCTTTGGCTTATCTACTGCGCCCAGAGTATTCACAAAATGCCTGGCATCAGTAATCGCCCATTGCAGACTACAGGGAATTCAAATTTACCCATACCTGGACGACTGCCTGCTACAAGGGGACAACAAAAGCAAGCTGACAACAGATTTACAAAGGGTCATTTACTTGCTACAAGCACTGGGATACACAGTCAATTTACAAAAGTCAAGGCTGATACCATCCCAAACAAGGACATTCTTGGGCGGAATTGGACACAGTAAAACAAATGGCATTCCTGACTACAGAAAAACAAAAGAACTTCCTCTTTACTTCTTGGCACTAACAAAACTGAACAAGTTAACAGCAAGAAAAGTACTGCAGGCCTTGGGCTTCATGGCATCATGCATAATCTTGGTTCCATTTGCCAGACTACATATGAGAAAACTACAGTGGTACCTAAAGAATTTATGGTCCCAACACAGACACAGTCTAGAAACAGAAATCCCACTAATTCCATGCTTAAAACAGGAGTTCCTATGGTGGGCTCAGGCATGCCAGTCAAACCCAGGCCTACCCTTTCGCAGATGTCAAGCAAGCCAGACCATCACAACAGACGCTTCAGACCTAGGATGGGGGCCCACATGCTGGACAAATGCGTGCAAGGATTGTGGACACAGGATCAACTTCACCTGCACATCAACCTAAAAGAAATGCTGGCAGTAAAACTGGCAATCCAAAAGTTCAAACCATTTCTCAAGGAGGGCCAGTTGATGATAAGGACAGACAACACCACAGTCATGTGGTACATCAACAAACAGGGAGGCACTCATTCATACCCCTATGCAGAATGACCTTGGAGCTGTGGACCCTGGCACTCAGCTACAACATCCAGTTACAGGCAATATTTGTACCGGGAAAGACAATACTCTAGCAGACATATTAAGCAGAACCACCCGGATGCCCACGAATGGAAGCTGCACCGGACATCTTCAAGACCATCTCAAAGAAATGGGGAATGCCACAGATAGACCTATTCATCACCTCTCAATCACCAGCTCAAAAATTCTGCACAAGGACATTCCACCCACTAGCATGGAAAGTGGATTCGCTCCCCTTCAACTGGAAAGGCCTAACAGCATATGCATTCCCACCTCTTCCTTTGATACACAAGGTACTACTGAAAATCAAGGAAGAACGTCCAAGGATAATCCTGATAGCTCCGAACTGGCCAAGACAACACTGGTACCCACTACTGAGGAGCATGTCTCGAACAATATGTGGCCAATACCCTGATGCCTTTGATGTTAACTCAGAACAACTACAGCATCATACATCCAAACCTAAAAGCGTTGCAACTAACTGCATGGAACATCACATAGCAGCAGCTAATCCAGAACTTTCCCAAAGAGTAAAAGACATTATTCTTGAAGCACGCAGACCTTCAACAAGAAGGAACTATGCTGGAAAATGGAAAAGGTTTGTCATTTGGAGTACAGAAAGAGGAAAAGATGTGTCAAACATAGATATGCCTAACATTCTGGAGTATCTGGCGAACTTCTTCATTCAGGCCTGTCCTACTCCTCCATCAAGATACATGCATCAGCTATTTCAGCAGAATACAGCTTTGATCCACCTGTTTTTCGCACCCTTTGCTCAGGCAGTTCCTCAGAGGAATCAAGAATGTAAAACCTCCAAGGAAACCACCATTACCAGCTTGGGATTTGAACTTTGTGCTAGAAAAATTGACACTATCACCCTTTGAACCAGCAGCAACAGCAGACCTACAACACCTGTCATGGAAAACTGCTTTCCTACTGGCAATTACTTCAGCAAGGAGGGTTTCAGAACTACAGGCCTTAATGGCAGTGCAACCCTTCCTAATCTTCCACCAAGATAGAGTGTCCATGAGGACTAATCCTACATTTATGCCCAAGGTGGTATCCAGAGTGTCTTTAAACCAGGCAATCCACCTACCTACCTTCTTTCCCAACCCACAAAACAGAGGGAAAGAATACTGCATACCTTGGATGTACATAGACAGCTACGCTACTACTTGGACAGAACAAAAAATAGCAGAAAGACTGACCAACTTTTTGTAGCCTATGCAACAGGAAGGGAAGGAAAAGCTATTTCCAAACAGACAATCTCCAAATGGATAGGAAATTGCATACGATTCTGTTACTCCTTCCATGGAAAACCAATTCCACAGAACATAAGACCTCATTCTACAAGGGCAACAGCCACTACCACAGCCTTCTTACGAGGAGTGGCAAACAAAGACATTATTGAGGCGGCTACTTGGACCTCCGTGCATACATTTGCCAAGCATTATAATTTGCCTCTATATTCCAGATCCCGAGCAGGGTTTGCCACTGCTGTACTGCAAGGGATCCTAAACACACCATAATCTACTTTTATCCTCCTCCCCTAGTTGGCTATGGTATTCTACCCAGTTGTTATGACTGCAGATGCATCCATGAAGGACATAGTACAGTTTTGTACCTACCATAAATGTAGATGTCCGAACTGGATAGCATCTGCAGTCAGGATTACCCTCCCTCCTTCCCCTCTGTGGTACTCCTAGGGTGTTTACCCTCCTAATAGCTAGCTGTTGGGGGGGAGTCTTTTATGGTGTATTTGTTTGTATATATGTACATACATGCTTATTGTTGTGTTTACCTCTATCTATTTGGAAACATTGGCATCTATCCAAATTTTAGCCTGCAAGAGGGCTTCTGGCATCTGGGGCAAGAAACACTGAGGAAAATAGCATCGGCTGATGCTTTTATACCCGAAGACCAACAGAGATGACGTCGGGTGGAGTGCGACATCAGCGGCCGGACCCGGACTTTGGAATCCGGCCGACTGAAGGGCTGCCTGACGACAGGACAACCCCAGTTGTTATGACTGCAGATGCTATCCAGTTCGGACATCTACATTTATGGTAGGTACAAAACTGTACTTTCCTTTGGTGGGCAGAGGCCTGCCACCAAAACAAGGGACTACCATTCACACTACCCCCTGCCGCCCAAACCTTAACAACAGACGCATCAGACTATGCATGGGGGGGCTCACATGGCAGGGAAGTGCATTCGGGGCAAATGGAAACCAAGTCAAATACACCTGCACATAAATCAAAAAGAAATGTTAGCTGTAAAGAATGCTCTGACAGCCTTCAAGGACCACATTCTTCCAGGACAACTAATGGTAAAGACGGACAACACCACTGTCATGTGGTACATAAACAAGTGGGGTACACATTCTTACCCCCTCTGCAGACTAGCCATGACATTGTGGAACACAGTCTTGAGATACCAAGTGAATCTACAAGCTCAATTCCTGCCAGGAAAACTAAATACACTGGCAGACAGGCTAAGCAGAAACCTCATGGACTCACACGAGTGGAAACTGGACCAAGGATTTTCAACATGTTGCCAAGCAAATGGGGGGGGCCAGATATAGACCTGTTTGCCTCCCCCCAGAACCATCAATTGGATACATTTTGCACAAGGATTCCCCACAAGCTAGCTTGGAAAGTGGATGCTCTGTCCTTCATCTGGAAAAACCTATCAGTTTATGCCTTTCCTCCTCTGCCTCTGCTCTCCAAAGTACTACTAAAGATCAAACAGGACAAGCGAAGGACAATTTTAATTGCACCAGACTGGCCACACCAGCACTGGTATCCCCTCTTGCACAGTGTGTCACGTTGGCCCCATGGTACCTGCCTCAGACTCCTTCCCTGTTGTCTCAGCAGGAGAACCAGATTCTGCACTCTCAACTGCAAACCCTGAACCTAACAACCTGGCTAATTACCTAATCTCTGCTTCACCATCCCTCAGTAAATCAGTGATGGATATCGTTTTAGAGGCAAGGAGGCCTAGTACTAGAAAATCTTATGCTGCAGAATGGGAAAGATTCTGTGCCTGGAACCAATCTCAAGGGATGAGCGCAGCAATGCCCAATTTACCTCAGATTCTTCAATACTTGACTGAGATGCTTCATAAGGGCTTGTCCTTTTCCTCCATCAAAATTCATGCCTCAGCCATTTCAGCTTATTATAGCACAGAGCCTCCCCTCTTCTCTCACCCACTGGTCAAGCAGTTCCTCAGAGGAGCCAAAGATTTAAGGCCTCCCAGGAGAGCTCCAACTCAGGCCTGGGACCTTAACTTTGTCTTTGAGAAACTCACTCTTCCTCCTTTCAAGCCAGCTGCTACTGCAGATTTAAAACTCCTTTCTTGGAAAACAATTTTCCTTTTAACAATCACTTCAGCAAGAAGGGCATCTGAATTACAGGCCCTTATGGCAGTGGAGCCTTTCATCATCTTTCATGTGGACAGGGTGTCCCTCAAAACCAATCCCTCCTTCATGCCCAAGGTGGTATCCAGTGTGGCTCTTAATCAGTTTATTCATTTGCCTACCTTTTTTCCTAACCCACAGAACAAAAGGAAATGGATACTGCACTCCATAGATGTGCACAGACAACTTAGATTCTACTTGGACAGGACTAAACTTCAAAGGAAATCCGAACAACTGTTGGTGGCATTTGCTGCAGGGACAGAGGGGAAAGCTATTTCAAAGCAAACCATTTCAAAATGGATAGGTCACTGCATTCATTTCTGCTATAAGCACCATGGAAAACCTATCCCACAGGGCATCAGACCCCATTCAGCCAGGGCTGCATTTACCTCTACAGCCTTTCTCAGAGGCGTCCCTACCAGGGACATCCTAGAAGCTGCTACCTGGAGTTCTGTACATACTTTCACCAAGCATTATCATTTGCCAATTTTCTCTAAATCCAGAGCTGGCTTTGCCACTGCAGTCTTGCAGGGCCTTATAGCTGGTCCTAATTCTATTTAAATTCCTCCTCCCAACCTTCGCTTTGGGAATCTACCCAAATGTAATGACTGCAACAATGAAACACAAAGAACATAGTACATTTGTGTACACTTACCATAAATGTAGATGTTCAAGCTTATTCACTGTTGCAGTTCTGGTTACCCTCCCTCCAGCCCCCTTTTTTCTTTTGGCTATACCTCTACTTTCCCTTACTATGCTGAAAAGCTTTTTGGTGTATTTGCTTTTTTGTTGGAGGTATATCCTTGTATTTATAGATTTAATTGCTTCCCATTTGGGGGGGCACCTGACATCTGGGGCAAGAAAAACTGATGTAATGGTGTTGGCTGCATGATGTCCTTCAAGGATGCATCTGCAGTCCTTACAAATGGGTTGTCCTGTCGTCAGGCAGCCCTTCGGTCGGCCGGATTCCAAAGTCTGGGTCTGGCCTCGGCTGGTGTCGCACTTCACCCGACGTCATAGCTGCAGTTCTTCGGGTATAAAGGCATCAGCCGACGCCATTTTCCTCAGTCTTTCTTGCGGCGTGGCTGAAGCAGAAGCTGTTGCAAGTGCCGGTCGGTCAGAACCAGAGATTACTACTACCGAATACTTCTACTACCGAAGACTTCTAAAAGCTAAGTACCCGTTGGGGACTCTTTCTTGCCTCAGCCGATGTCAGAAAAAGTGAATAACTGTTAAAATTGTGTGAAACAAATACCTCATAAAGATTTCCACTCTTACTGCTTACCTTGCTTAGGCCCAGTCCACGACGTAGCAGCTTGTCTAGCCTGTGCTTCTTTCAACCGGCCGAACGCTTAGGCGTCTGAATTTGCTGAAGAGTTTTTCGGCTCCGCTTTTCTTACATTATGCCATCGGATACTCCGACTACGCAAATTTCTAAAAAACGCAAGGAAAAGGACCGACACTCGCGGTCCACGGTTTCGGCCGAAACCGCGGTTAAGCCAACAGCGAGTGTCTCGGTTTCGGCTGAAACCGAGTCCACGGTTCTTCGGCCGAAAGCTTGCCACTTACCGAGGCCTCATCCAGCTTGGCTGAATCTGCTACTGAAATCCCACTTGCTCCTGCAGGTTCACAGGATTTATCAGATACTATCCCTTTGGATATTTCTACCCCTGCACGTGGAGCTGCTAGGCCTCCTGCATCCATGTCGATTAAGGCCTTTGCCAGGGCTAAAGCAGCAAAGACTACCAAAACTGTGCCTGCTAAGACCCTCTCACAGGCCCAGTTCTAGTTCACAAATGCTTAGTCTAGCAGAGGATCTCATTTCCTTGATCCGGGATCCCAAACACATCCAGACAGGGCCTCTCACCCACCTCCAGAGAAGAGGACTAGAGTAGAGCCCCTGAGCCAGTTTCTTCAGATGGCTCCTCTGATGAATCAGATAATTCAGACCCTCCAGAGGCCCTTTTCTCCTTATGAGGACTCTGATGCAGAAGAGTCCATTCCTTCTGCCTCTCCGCCTGAGGAATTTTCTTTGGGGAAACCTTGCATGCTATGAGGGAACAATTTCAATGGCAGGGCCAGGATTTTTCAGACTCTAGGAAAAGGCTTAGAACCTTTTGCATTTGCCACAGCATAGGCCTTTAGCCATTCCTCCAGTACTTACTGTTGTGGATGATGCTTTTAATGATGCTTGTACTGCTCCTGATTCTCTTCCTCCGGCCCCTGCTAAGCCCGATAGGTACTACAGGGTTCGGACACACATTATCATTTGTATAAGGCCCTTTGCAGATCGAAACTATCTCCCAGGGACCCAAGGCTGTAGCAGCTACCTCTACCAAAACCCTCCCTCTGAAAGGGAATCTAGGGCCTTAGAGATGGGGTAAAAAAGTTTACACTTCTGCTACTCTTTCAGCTAGGGCCTTGAACTGTCAATTCCACATGATCCAGTATCAAGAATTTATGTCAGACCAGTTAACTAAAAAGCTGTCCTCGGATGAACCATTAGACAAAAAATCTGTTCAAGAAATGGTACATAACATTCAGCAGGTCAGTAACCATTCCTTAAAATGCGGCTATGATGCACTGGAGGCTTCCTTTAGATCAGCCACGACTGGCACAGTGATCAGAAGACATGCATGGTTAAAAGAGCAGGCCGTACCAGATCATGTTAAATCAAAACTACTGGATGCTCCCATGGACAAGATCAATTTGTTTGGCTCTCCCGCACAACAGGTGCTGAAGAAGATGGAAGAGAAGGCAAAATCTGTCCAGACAGTGAAAGATTTCTTACAGGTCCAACCTCCAAGGTTTAGCAGGAATTGGCCCTCCAAGAATTGGTCCTTTTCAGACACCTCCAAAGCTCAGAGAGGCAGGAATAGGTGCTCAAGAGGCAGGGGTCAATCCAGAGGTGCCTACAGGGGACGTCAGTGGCAGGCTAACAACCAGCGAGGTACAGCCACAGATACAGCCACCACCACGACTACAGGACAATCACAGTGACTTGGCTCTAGCACCTACCAGGGAACAACTAGAAGCACCCTTAGGCGGAAAGCTAGCCTTATTTTCAGTAAACTGGCATTACATCACAGGAGACAAGTGGATTTTGCAGACAATAGACCAAGGTTACAGGTTTCACTTCCATACTCTACCAAGGAAGAGAGGAATGCCAAACCTACCTCCAAATCAAAAGGCAGAAGCTCTAAAGCAAATAACTCACTTACTAAGGATGAGAGCTGTAGAAAAGGTACCATCTATGGAGCAAGGACAAGGATTTTACTCCAGGCTCTTCCTGGTACCAAGAAAAGAAAACCAATGGAGACCTATTCTCGACCTGTCCGCTTTAAACACATACCTCATTGTCCCAAAATTCAAAGTGCTGACCCTACAGCAGCTTCTTCCCATGTTGGGCAAGGAGTCTTGGCTGGTAACTCTAGATCTCAAGGAGGCATACCTGCACGTCCCCATACGACCAAATTGCAGAAGATACCTCAGATTTCTTGCAGGATCAGAGCATTATCAATTCTCAGCATTGCCCTTTGGCTTATCTACTGCGCCCAGAGAGTTCATGAAATGCCTGGCATCAGTAATTGCTCATTGCAGGCTTCAGGGAATTCAAATCTACCCTTACCTGGACGACTGCCTGTTACAAGCGGACAACAAAAACAAACTAGCAGAAGACTTAAAAAGGGTCACTTATCTACTGCAAGCCCTGGGATACACAGTCAATATAAAAAAGTCAAGGCTGATACCATCCCAAAGGATAACCTTTTTGGGTGCAGAGCTGGACACATCACAACAAATGGCATTTCTAACAGTAGAAAAACAGGAGCAACTCCCTCTCTACTTCTTGGCATTAACAAAACAGAACCAGCTAACAGCAAGAAAAGTCCTGCAAGCCTTGGGTTTCATGGCATCCTGCATAATTTTGGTTCCACATGCCAGACTGCATATGAGAAAGTTACAGTGGTATCTAAGGAATTTATGGTCTCAGCACAAGCACAGCCTAGAAACCCAAATTCCAATAATCCCATGCCTGAAGCAAGAATTCAAATGGTGGGCTCAGGCCTGTCAATCAAACAAAGGACTGCCCACAGCACTCAACCAAGCCAGACCATCACAACGGACGTCTCAGACCTCGGTTGGGGGGCGCACATGCTGGACAAGTGCATACAAGGCTTATGGACTCAAGACCAGCTGCACCTACACATAAATCAAAAGGAAATGCTGGCAGTAAAACTGGCAATTCAGACATTCAGACCATTTCTTCGACAAGGTCAACTGTTGATAAGGACAGACAACACCACAGTTATGTGGTACATCAACAAACAGGGAGGCACACATTCACCCTCTATGCCGGATGGCAATGGAACTCTGGAATGTGGCCCTGAGCCTCAACATTCAGTTACAAGCAATTTTTGTGCCAGGAAAAGAAAACATACTAGCAGACATACTAAGCAGAACTACCACGGATGCCCACGAATGGATGCTGCATCCGGACATATTCAAAACCATTACAAGAAAATGGGGACTACCAGAAATAGACTTATTTGCATCCCCACGCAATCACCAACTGAAGAAATTCTGCACAAGGGCGTACCACCCATTTGCTTGGAAAGTGGACTCCCTATCTTTCAGTTGGAAAAACCTGACAGCATATGCATTCCCACCACTTCCTTTGATGCACAAGGTGCTATTGAAGATCAAAGAAGACCGTCCAAGGATCATCCTGATAGCTCCAGACTGGCCAAGGCAACATTGGGACCCATTACTGAGGAGCATGTCTCGGGAACAAATATGGCCTCTACCACTGGTTCCCTTACTGTTAACACAGAACAACTACAACACCCTGCATCCAAACCTGAAAACACTGCAGCTGACTGCCTGGAACATTGCATAAGACCAAATAACCCAAGTTTATCCCAAAGGGTTAAAGACATTATCTTGGAGGCTCGCAGACCCTCAACAAGAAAAAATATTCAGCAAAATGGAAAAGATATCACATTTGGAGTACTGCAAAAGGAGAAAATGTGTCACTGGTAAACATAGCCAACATCCTGGAATACTTGGCAGAGCTCTACCACAACGGCCTGTCCTATTCTTCCATTAAGATTCATGCATCAGCTATTTCAGCAGAATACAACTTGGATCCTCCAGTCTTCTCACATCCTCTGCTCAGGCAGTTTCTGAGAGGAATTAAAAATGTAAAACCACCTAGGAAGCCACCATTGCCAGCATGGGACTTGAACTTTGTGCTAGAAAAGTTGACACTCCCCCTTCGAACCAGCAGCAACAGCAGAATTACAATACTTATCATGGAAAACTGCTTTCCTGCTTGCAATCACTTCAGCAAGAAGGGTATCTGAGCTACAGGCATTAATGGCAGTTCAGCCCTTCCTGATCTTCCATCAAGATAGTGTCCATGAGAACAAATCCTACTTTTATGCCAAAGGTGGTCTCCAGGGTATCTTTAAACCAAGCTATCCACCTACCTACATTCTCCCCAACCCACAGAACAGGGAGAAAGACTGTTGCATACCTTGGATGTACATAGACAATTACGTTACTACCTGGACAGGACCAAGGGCAATAGAAAAACTGACCAGCTACTGGTAGCATATGCAACAGGAATGGAAGGAAAAGCAATTTCAAAACAGACAATCTCTAAGTGGATAGGAAATTGCATTAGATTTTGTTACGCCTACCATGGGAAGAAAACTCCAGAAAACATCAGGCCTCACTCTACAAGGGCTACAGCCACTACCACAGCTTTTCACGAGGAGTGGCTACCAAAGACATTTTAGAGGCTGCTACTTGGAGCTCCGTGCATACATTTGCCAAGCATTATAATTTACCTTTATACTCCAGATCCCGAGCAGGTTTTGCCACTGCTGTTTTGCAAGGGATCTTAACTACACCATAATCTTATTTCTCCTCCTCCCCAGTCTGGCTATGGTATTCTACCCATTTGTAAGGACTGCAGATGCATCCTTGAAGGACATAGTACAGTTTTGTACCTACCATAAATGTAGATGTCCGATAGGCATGCATCTGCAGTCAGGATTACCCACCCTCCTTCCCCTCTGTGGTACTCTAGGGTATTTGCCCATCTTGTAGCTAGCTGGGGAATCTATTATGGTGTATTTGTTTGTATATATGTACATACATGCTTATTTTTTGTTTGCTCTCTACTATTTGGAACCATTTGCATTTATCCAAATTTAGCCTTCCTAGAGGGCACCTGGCATCTGTGGCAAGAAACACTGAGGAAAATGGCGTCGGCTGATGCCTTTATACCCGAATAACTGCAGCTATGACGTCGGGTGAAGTGCGACACCAGCCGAGGCCAGATGCAGACTTTGGAATCCGGCCGACCGAAGGGCTGCCTGACGACAGGACAACCCATTTGTAAGGACTGCAGATGCATGCCTATCGGACATCTACATTTATGGTAGGTACAAAACTGTACTTTTTTTTTACCCCTGATGATCTGACGTCATGGAAGAAGGGACAGCAACTGATGCAGGACCCAAGACTTTGTTAATCAGGCTGACTGACGGCTACTGCAAGCAGATAACCCAAATGTAATGACTGCAACAATGAATACACTTGAACATCTACATTTATGGTAAGTGTACACAACTGTGCTTTTTGATGCCTTACCCCCTCTACTGTGATCACGTTGGAGGCTAATAAAGGGCTTGTACATTACATGCCTCTTTTTTCATTTCTCCAAGTCTTTTGGATTTCTAATACCACAACGGTAATGGAACCCATTCCTAAGTCAAAGTACGATTAAAGTTTACAAAATTAGTATTGTTTCAAGTCTTTGATGTCAGTCAAAAGTGCTTTTCGCAGCACCCGCAATATGCCCAGTAATGGCTCCTTTTGCAATTCGTTTGGGGTTACATGTATTGGTAAGTTATTTAAATATGATTGTAGATTTTTTTTATAAGACCTGCTGCTCCTACTACTATTGAAACTGTCTAGGTATCTTTCTTCCACATTGTTCTCATTTCTGCCTCCAAATCCTGATATTTTATGACTTTGTGTCTCTCTGTATGCAAGACACTGTAGTCACTGGGTGTGGCGATTTCAATGATCAGTGCTACTTTTGTCTTGTTTTCATAGATTGCTATATCCGGTTTTCTTGCAGCTGTCTTTCGAACTGTTGTTAATGGGTGATCCCATGTGATGTAGACATCATTTTATACAATGCTTTGTGGCTGATGTTGCCAGTATTTTTCAGCCACTTCACTACCATAAAGTTTGCACAATCCCCAGTGCAACAGTCTTGCCGCATTATTATGCCTTACAGTATACAGTCATCCTGCCATTAGTATGTCCCAGCCAGCAGTGAGGAGTGCAACTGTTTCCAATTCTGTTTTACAAAACCTACATTTGTCTGTTTCTCCCACATGTTCAATGTACTTTGTAAACCAACTTGTACTATCTTGGGCTACCAATATTAACCTTTAATCTCTTGGTTTGAATTTACCTTTCCTTAATCATTCCTGCATTTGAGCTTGATCAACATGAAGTTCTTCTAGAAGTTTTCTGTACGTTCAACTATATTTATGTGTTTTCACATTTCTTGCTTTCTCATCTGGTCCTTCATCTTATATTCTTTCTTTTGTTTTTTGGCACATTCAGTTGCTACCTGATTTTTATCTACTTCTGGTTTGATTTCCATTCCTGCTTGACGCCAGTATGCTTCTGGGAGATTAAGCAGAGAGGTCATCTTAGATTTATTCTCAAGTTTCAAAACATTCACTACATTTGTGTCTTGTGAGGTCAGCAGATATGTGTGCAGTCCCACAATTGCAGAGCTATACATGTAATCAGTTTTAAGGAGGTCCATCCCTACTTCGGAATGGGGAATATATATTCTTGGTATGCACTGATTTTTATAAATCATTTGGTGAGCATGAAGCATCTTTCTTTTCCTGTCTAATCTATCCAGCACATTTTGGGGCCAGTAAATCACTCCAAAATTGTAAGTTAGGACAGGAAGAGCAAATTGGTTTATATCTTGAATTTTGTTCCTAGATGTCAGCACTGTTTCAGAATTAATTTAAGTCTTTTAAAGTATTCCTTTCTATCCTTTCTAAGTTTTATTCGCATTTGTTCATGTTTTATAGTTGATCCTTCATCAATTCCCGAATATTTATACACTCCCTCTTGCTCATGTTCTTTTATATCATATTCTTATCCCAAACTGATGTTTTCCTGATGCTGCAGTTTTTCTGCTATTATTTCCATGATGGTATTCGCTTTCTCACCCTCTTTTACCTCGCTACCCTGTGTTAGAACTTTATCAGTTATTAATTTAACAGCACAGTAATATATCCTGTTTGGGTCTATATTACGAAAGCAAAAAACCCTATGCGCGAATACCAAAACATCGACCCCGATACCGTGAAAATCCCGAACGCACTAAACAGCGAAAAAAAAATCGAACTGTCATAGTCAGCCAACCCCACCACTACCTATATACTACCTACCCAAATAAAATAAATAAACCACATACATACACTAACCAAACCCTACTTCTAATCTAAAGTAAAGCACAAAACCCTACTTCTAACCTTACACTAAACCCACATACACAACTAACTATGCACTATCCTTAACCTCTCCCAAACCCTAAGGTCTGTAACTACCGCACATGTCCCCTACAGACATACACCCAAACAAAACAAATAATCCACATACATACATTTAACAAAACCCTACCTCCAACACTACTAAACCCCCACATACAAAACTGTCTGTGCACTATCCTTAACCCCTCCCTAACCCTAACTACCGTAACTACTGCACACTTCCCCTACGAAAATATACACAAACAAAATAAATAACCTGTATACATACATTTAACAAAACCCTACCTCTAACCATACACTAAATCTAACATACATTACTTATCTAAGCACTTACCTTAACCCACACCCTATCCTAAACTCCGTAACTATCCAACACTTACCTTATGCAGCTAATCCACAGACGGGCCAATCATGGAAATTTAATATTTCCATTTTCACGGTTTTTGACGTTCACTCTAAGTCCACTTCATGCTATACGGTTTGACATTTACGTATTCGCATAAACGTCTTTTCACTTTCCTAATATAGACCCTCCTGTTTACTTCTGTTATATCACATGTATCTCTAATTACAGTATTAATTTGTTTTATCAGACTTCTTACTTTTTGGGTTTTATTGACCTTTTGCAGTCTATTTCTCTCATTGAACTTAATATATCTATCCATGTCCATTAAATCAAGCAACTCTTCTCTTAACTCATTTTCTTCCAATCTGAGAGCACATCCCTTGTTTTCCATTTCATGGGGGCATCCCATAGAAAGTTCTATAGCATCTTCTGTGGCACCTTCTCTTCAGTTTCATTCTGTCATCTGTTGCTCTGTCATACGGAAACTCACTAGCCTATCACTCCTCAACATTGACTGCATCAGTTTCCTGTCCCTTTCCTTGCTGTCTAGCTTCAATTGAACATTTATACTTG
The DNA here is from genome assembly GCF_019279795.1 of Protopterus annectens. Lineage (NCBI taxonomy): Eukaryota > Metazoa > Chordata > Ceratodontiformes > Protopteridae > Protopterus > Protopterus annectens. The sequence continues at coordinate 267,561,911 of NC_056738.1, forward strand.
TTTCCTGTGGAAGGCACCAAAATATCTTGATATGGCACCTGACCAATTGCTTCCTGTTCCACTGGTTTCCCCTTAATTTGGATATCCATTTCTTTATCCTGTTGTGGTGCTTTTCTGGATTGGATTTTCTACACTGAATCATTCTCTTTGCAGGTGCTCCATAACCTCAATTTCTATTTCTTTGACTTCTCCATTACTAATCTCTTTTTCTACTTTTCCTCTTAGTCTTCTTATTTTTTTGTATTGTAATGTTTTCCATATCTGGATTCCTTTGCCAGTATTTCTCTTCAATTATCTTTGGTGCAGCTCTTTATGTATTGGTTAATTTTGCTTTTTCCTTTGCATAAATATTGCACCATACTAAATCTCTTTTCATTTCCCCTGTCCATATTTCTTCTTTAGAGGTCTCCTGATCTTCTTACTTTTCCTTATTGTGGGAACTCACTCCATCATGCTTTGACGTAGTCTGTATTAGACCTTCTACATTAAATCCTTCACTTCGCAGGCACTCGATAACTTCAACTTCTGCTTTACTAATCTTCTTTTCCACATTCCATCTTTGTGATATTTATGTTTTTATTGTGAAATTTTCCATACCTGGATGCCTTTGCCTGTAGTTCTCTTTGAATGTCTTTGGGGTTGTATTCACTATATTAATTAACTTGGCTTTTTCCTTTGCATAAATATTGCACCATATCAAATCTCTCTTTCTTTCCCATGTCCATATTTCTTTTTATTTTTTTCAAATATCTCTAGGTTTTGTTGTTTATATTTTAGCACTTCTCCAGATGCTTCTTTTTCCAAACAGATCAAAGATTCCCAAACTATGTACTGTTTTTCAAAAATCTGTTGTATTAATGAACATAATTTTTTATTTGAAGCTTCTGACAGTTTTCCCTGCAGAAATATTTTTCTTTCCTCTAATTTCTCTCTTAATCGTTTTGTATCGCTTGTGCCTGGAAATTCTGGGCTTTTTACATAATACATCATTTCTTTCTTATCCTCAATAGTCCACTATGTCATATTTATGGCTGTTTTGGCCAATCAGTTTTTGTGGACTGCTACTTCCTTCTACAACAGGGGGTCATCCTCCCCCTGGGCCTTGCCTGGCCCCATTGTAGGATGTTTCCGTATTTGGAGGATTCTACACTGTCATTTTTTCTAGTCCTGGCACCAGTGCGCCTATCTGGATTGGGCACTTTATTATCCTGGGTCTTGTGCACCCAGCTGTCTTTTTTTTTGACTTACTTCTGTCCATGATGTATGTTATATAAATACAGTCTATATATCAGTATCACCTTGGTGAGATTTTGAGGAAAAACAGGGTCCAGCTCTCAAAGGTGCTCACTAAGACTTGAGGATGAATTCAGTTTCAGCACTACTACTCTCCTTTGCTAGCTGACTTTTCATCTCTCCATTAGGACTTTTTTTAATTTCCCCAAATCTTTTGGGTTTCTAATACCATGACGAGAATTGACCCCATTCCTAAGTCAAAGTGCGATTAAATTTCATGAAATTATTATTGTTTCACTCTTTGATGTCAGCCAAAAGTGCTCTTCGCAACGCCCGGAACTTGCCCAGTAATTACTCCTTCTGCAGTTTGTACGGAGTTACATATATTAGTATTGTATTTAAATATGCTTGTATACTCTTTTTTATAAGACCCGTTGTTCCTACTACTATTGGAACTATCTGGGTATCCCGTTGCTCCTACTACTATTGGAACTATCTGGGTATCCTTCTTCCACATTGCTCTTGTTTCTGCTTGCAGATCCTGATAATTTATATCTTTGTGTCTCTCTGTATGCAGGATACTGTAGGCACTGAATGTGGTGATTTCAATGATCAATTTTACCCTTGTCTTCTTTTCTTGGACTACAATACCTGTTTTTCTAACATCTATCTTTTGAATTGTTGGTAATGGATGATCCCATGTAATGTAAACTTAATCATTTTCTATGATGCTTTGTGGCTCATGTTTCCAGTGTTTTTCAGCCACTTCAGTACCATAATGTTTGCACAATCCCCAGTGCAACAGTTTTGCCAAATTATTATGCCTTTCAGTATACAGCCCTTCTGCCACTAGTATGTTACAACCTGCAACGAGGTGTGAAACTGTTTCCAATTTGGTTTTATAAAACCTACAATTGCCTGTTTCTCCCACATGTTCAATGGACTTTGTAAACCAGCGTGTACGTAGCCCACTTCCTTGAGCTGCCAATATTAACTTTTCATCTCTTAGTTTGAATTCATCTCTCCTTAACCATTCCTGCATTCGTTCCTGATCAACATAAGGTTCTTCCAGAAGTTTTCTATACTTGCAAGTATATTTATGCGTTTTCCACATTTCTTGCCTTTTCATCTTGTCCTTCACCTTATATTCTTTCCTTTTTTTTCGCACATTCAGTTGCTGCCTGATTTTTATGTACTTTTGGTTTGATTTCCATTCCTGCTTGACTACGATATGCTTCAACTAGGTTAAGCAGATAAGTCATCTTAGATTTATTTTCCTCATGTTTCAAAACTTTCATACATTTGGGTCTTGTGAGGTCAGCAGATATGTGTGGAGTCCCATGATTTCAGATCTATGCATGTAATCCAATTTCAAGGAGGCTTATGCCTCCTTCGGAACGGGGAATATATAATCTTGGTATGCACTGTTTTTTATAGATCATTTGGTGAGCATGAAGCATCCTTCTTGTTTTAATATTTAATTTATCCAACATGTTTTGGAGCCAATCAATCACTCCAAAACTGTAAGTTAGGACAGTAAGAGCAAATAGGTATATAGCTTGGATTTTGTTCCTAGACGTCAGTGCTGTTTTTAGGATTAATTTAAGTCTTCTGAAGTATTCCTTACTAAGTTTTATTCACATTTGTTCGTGTTTTATTACTGATCCTTCATCAATTCTCAAGTATTTATACACTCCCTCTTGCTCAAGTTCTTTTATATCAAATTCTTGTCCCAAGCTGATGTTTTCCTGGTGCTGCAGTTTTCCTGCTTTAAAGGTTGCCTTTGCACATTTATCAAGACCAAATGACATTCTAATATCATCTGAAAAAGTTTTAACCTGCAGGTGTGCTTTCAGTTCCTTATCTGATGAGCTATACAGTTTTAAATCATCGACAAATAGAAGATGAGAAGTTGTTAGACTTTGTTGTTTTCTAGGATCCAAATTGTAGCCATGGCCTAAGCTAAGTAGACAGCTTAATAGGTTAAGGGCAAGGCAGAATAGCAACAGTGACCGAGAGTCACCTTGGAATATCTCCCTTTGAATTTTTATCCCTGAGATAGTAATGTGTCCTTTATCGTGGTTTAATTGCAAAGTGGTCTGCCATTGTTTCATGGTCACTGTAATGTAGTCGATCAGTGTAGGGTGTATCTTATACATTTTTAAGCACTCTTTTATCCATGAATGTGGGATACTATCATATGCTTTTTTGTAGTCAGTCCATGCCATACTTAGATTCTTCCTCTTTTTCTGGTTCTCCACTATGACTTTATTTAACAACAAATGATCCTTTGTTCCATCTGACTTTCTTTTATTGCCCTTTTGTTCTACTGCCATAATTGAATTTTCTTCTAAATAACTATAGACTGTCAGTGTCAATTCCTATATATAGTTTATACGTCGTTGGAAGACACGTTATTGGTCTATAATTTTTGGTATAGCTTGCAGGTTCACTCTTAAGAAGGAGCAGTGTTTTACCTGTTAGCCAGATTGGTGTCTTTTCGGGGTGTGCATATAAATAGTTCTTACTCATGACCAGGTATTCATGCAAAGATGTTAATACTTTTAAACAAAAGTTATGCACTACGTCTGGGCCTGAAGGCTTTTCTTAACTTTGTTTCAGTCTCTCTGGCTGTTATTTCATCCTATTTCATATCCTGTACCTTTAAATGTTTTATTCTTTTTTTAATTCTTTTATCTATTCAGCATCTTTGTTGTGTTCCACAGGATCTTCATAGATACCTCTCCAAAATACATCTATTTCTTTTTTTTTAGCGGTCTTTCAATTCCTTTTACCTTGTTTCCCAGTTCTCTATAAATGTTTTTGGGTCTTCACTAAATTCCTTATTTTTTTACTTTTCCTTTATATTTTTCTGTGTATCTTTTAAGTTTTTCCGTGTGTGCTAACATTTTTAATTTATTTGCAATAGTGCATGAAATATCCTGGTCTGTTCTGCTTTTATCACATCTATCTTTCTTAGTATTTTTGTTGATCTGTCCCCTTTTCTGCAGTCTTCTAACAGTGACACTTCTTGTCTTAATTGCTTTATATTTTTCTTTATTCGATACTTCCATGATGGTATTTGATTTCTACCCTTCCTTTGCCTCACTCCCTTTGATCTTGTGGTAGAACTTTATCAGTTATTAATATAGCTGCACAGTAACATATCCTGTTTACTTCTTTTATATCGCATAGATCTCTGTGGACAGTCCTAATTATTGTGTTCATTTGTTTTACCAGACTTTTGACTTTTGGGGTTTTATTGACCTTCTGCAGTCTATTTCTTTCATTGATTTTAATATATCTATCTATGTCCATTAAATCAAGCAACTCTTTCCTTAGTTCATTTTCTTCCATACTGAGGGCACATCCTATGTTTTCCACTTCCTGTGGGCATTCTGTAGAAAGTTCTGTAGCGTCTTCCTGTGGCACCTTCTCTTCAATTTCATCCTGTGCCATCCGTTGCTCTGTCATATGGGAACTCACTGGCCTATCACTCCTCAACATTGACTGCATCAGAGTTTCCACAGTCTACTGTTCCTTCCCTTGCTGTCTAGCTTTAAGTAAATGTTTATACTGGTTTCCTGTGGAAGCCTCCAAAATATCTTCATTTGGCAGCTGACCAATTGCTTCCTGTTCCACTGGTTTCCCCTTAATTTGGATATCCATTGCTCTGTCCTGTTGTGGTGCTGTCTGCATTAGATTTTCTATGTCTTCTCCATTACTGATCTCCTTTTCTACTTTTCCTCTTTGTCTTCTTATTTTTTGTATTGTAAAGTTTTTCATATTTATCAGATGTAATGGGATCCTATCTCGCCTACATTCATAACTGATGGGTTCGGAGCCGATCCGTCGGCTCCGACTCGGCCACTATATACTAGAACGAAGTCTCTCATTGGCTGGGCTTCCCCTTATCCCAGAATGCACCACGCCTGCTTCCCCAGATCTCGTTTGCCGCTTTTCAAGCTGGACGTGGTCTCGACTTGGCTGGAGCTAAGTGTATTTTCTTGACCTTTTGGTCTTTTTGGCTAGGGTTTCTGTCAGCTTTTAAACAAACAGCTGTTTTAACAGCTTTGTGAGCGTTTGTAGTCAGTTTTTGTGAAAGTTAGAATTTTATATTTTTCGAGCTTCTAGTGTACTGGGCAAGGCCCGTTTAAGTTAGAGGGCCTTTGCCCTTATTGTGTGATTATTTTTCTTGTTGTGTGACTGAAATAGTTTCTTGTTTTACCTGTTGTATCTGGCTAAGCCTGTTTAAGTTAGAGGGCTTTAGCCCATATATTAGTTTAATTCTGTGTATTCTAGGTATCTGTTACCTTTTCTACTGTGTTCAGTATGTCTAAGGAGCAGAAATCAGGATTTAAAAAATGTGCTAAATGTAATTATAAAATGTCTATTACAGACAGCCATGCTGTCTGCGTGTACTGTTTAAGGCCTAAACATCTACAGGATACTTGTAGTGTTTGTCACGCTTTTTCTTCCAGGGTCCTTCAGGAAAGAAAAAACAAGCTGATACTTAGAGGTCTTATTAAGCCTTCATTTGAGGAAGCGTTGGCTTCATCTCCAGCTTCTAAAAAGAAGAGATCGTCGGCTCCGACCAGTCCGTCGGGCTCGACACCCAAGAAGCATAGATCGTCGGCTCCGACCAATCCGTCGGACCCGACATCTAAGAAACATGGATCGACTTCTTCTTCCTCGGCTCCAATGGCTGAAGGGTCTGCCTCGGTGCTTCTTTCCTCGGCTCCATTGGTGTCGGAGCCGCAGGTTAGTGCATCGAGAGGCCAATCACCTACTTCAGCTCCTTTGGTCTCGGAGCCGTTGGAGGTGTGCAGCTCAGACTCTTCCCCCTCGGCCCGGCCGCCTTGGCGCCGACACCTAAGCGGTTCCGGTCTCGGCCGATAGTGTTGGAACCCTTCGAGCCGATCCCTGTTTTATCGGAGCCGAGGCAGAAGTCTTCGGCCCCAGTCTATTTCCTCCAAATCCTCTAGGTTGTCGGATTCGGTTGGATAGGGTTATCCAGAGGCTGTTCCAGTCCCTAGTTTTACTAAAATGATCTCGGCTCCAGCCCACTCGGCCGGAGCCGATTCCCCATTCCGTGCATTTGATTCCTCCTCCGACCCCTTGGAGCCATTGGAGTCGGTGCTGGTAGAACGCAGGATTGTCCAGTCGGAGCAGGGACCCCTCGAGTTTCTCTGCTCGACCTTCGCTCCTACCCTGTCCTCGGTGTCAGGGTTTGGTACCGGTCTTCCTCGGCGGGGCCGAGGGCAACACTGTGGAGCTCGCCTCTTCGATGCCCAGTCTTGCCCTCGGAGCATCGGCCGCAGGTATTCCCAGTACCGCCGTGGTCTCTCAGCAAGTGCCCTCTGCAGAGTCTGGAGGTCCTGCTTTTGAGGCCATGAGGAGTGCGCTGGCTATGACCTTGCCGGTTCAGCAGGTTTCTACCTCACCGTCCCAAGTTTTGGGTACTGGTGCCTCTGGAGACATTCTTTCCCACGACAGTGGGGCCCCGGGGCCTGAGGATACCCCCTTAGAGGGTTCCCTTCTTCCGGGGGGGGGTCCTTCTGAATCTGCTTCGGATAAACCCCCAAGGAAGAAACTGTGCAAGAGGAAGCACGTTGATTCCCAAGATGAGTCCGTCACTTCAGATACTGACCTCGATGATGCGGAAGGGTCCCCAAAATCATCCTCGGATGACGTCTCCTTCTTGGATATCCTTGAGATCTTGAGACAGAGAGGCGATTGGCAATCCAAAGCCCCTACCGCTGAGGAGTCAGTCTTCCTCAAGGCCTTCGGGGCACAGCCCTCCTCCTCCTGGGTGTCTCCACCCTTCGACGAGTTATTAGATCTAATCTCTCGGAGGGTGTGGGAACATCCTGATACAGTGGAACCGGTGCCTGCCAGACCTAATAAGTTTCTTTCAGCCCCTCCCCAGAAGGAATTCCTCACTAAGGGTGTTGCAGTTGATGATATGGTGGTGGCATCTGCCACTCAGCAGGACATGGCAGAGGCTTCAACGTCTATTCATCCTCCTAATAAGGATTCTAGGAGCATGGATAGGTGCAGGAAGCCCTTTCTTCAGCGACCTTTACCCTGCAGTCGCTGAACTATCTCTGTCATTTTACAAGGCTCCAAAGGGAGCTCCTCAAGGAGTTAGGAGAGTCTCTTGTGGGTAATCCTCCTGAGGCGTTAGCCCAGACCGTAGGCGCCCAGATGACTACCCTATCTTCTATTGTCAACTCGTCCATGAGGCTCATTTCCTATGCAGCCGAAGGGGCGAGTAGAGCAGCGGGCACAGGAGTGGCTCTTAGGAGACAAGCCTGGTTACGCTTGTGTCCACTCGCGGAGGCCTTTAAGTCTTCCTTCGCTGACTCCCCCTTTGATGGGTCTTCTTTGTTTGGACCCAAGGTGAAGGACACACTTACTCGGTGCGAGCAGGAGGACAAGACCTTGACTGCCATTGGGGCCCATTTTTCCGCTCCCTCTAGACCTTACCCCAAGGCCCAGAGAGGAGGGAAAATGTGGTTCAGAAAATCCCAAAAGTTCTTCTCTACTCCACCGAGTGATCCCCCCTCCAGAGGCAGGGGGGGGGATTCAGGAAGACGCCGCCCTAGAGGTGGCAGAGGCCCCCGTAACTCTGGAGACCGCGATTCCTTTCATGGTTCCTCCTACCCTCAACATCCCTAGGATGTGGCCCGGCTGTGCTTCTCCGGAGCCAGTCGGGGGTCTTTTTGCGAAACACCCACAGGCTTGGGAATCTATAACCAAGGATCAGTGGGTGCTTTGCATTGTAACCGGAGGCTACCTCATCCTGTTTTTCAAGCCCCCTCCTCCTACAAGGAGAATCCCGGACGTGCCACCCAGTCAACGGGATCTAGCAGCCGTAGAAGTTTCAAAGCTGCTAAGCAAAGGGGTCATCCAGCCCGTCCCCGCCGACCAGATCGGATCAGGAACTTACTCAAGATTATTTTTGGTGCCAAAAAAGACTGGGGACGTAAGGCCCATTTTGGACCTAAGCTCATTAAATCATTTTGTGAAGAAGTCCAAGTTCTGGATGGGACGTAAGGCCCATTTTGGACCTAAGCTCATTAAATCATTTTGTGAAGAAGTCCAAGTTCTGGATGGTCACCCTTCAGTCCATTCTCCCGTTATTGGAGAAGGATGTCTGGATGTGCTCCATAGACCTCAAGGACGCTTACTATCACATTTTGATACGTCAAGAGTCCAGGAGTCATTTACGCTTCCGCCTAGGAACCAGTCATTTCCAGTTTCGGTGCACCTTTGGTCTCACCACAGCCCCCAGGGTGTTTACCAAGTGTCTGGCAGTGGTGACAGCTCACCTGAGAAGTCTAGGATTCCAAGTGTTTCCCTATCTCGACGACTGGCTCCTCACTGCCACCTCCGAGCATCTACTGATTCGAGCGCTGATGGCCACAGTAACTTTGGGTCTCTTGCTGGGAATCACTTTCAATTGGGAAAAATCTGTGCTGCGGCCATCTCAGCATATCACCTTTATAGGTGCAGAGTTAGACACAAAAAGGATGCGGGCATTTTTGCCATCAGTAAGAATTCAGGTTCTACAATCACAGATTCTAAATTTGTTACCCAAATCTCGAGTTCCTGCCAGACAGATTCTTCAGTTATTGGGCACGATGGCTGCAACTATCCTCTTAGTACCATTAGTCAGGCTGCACATGCGGGTGCTGCAATGGCTATTATCGGTTCAATGGTCATACCAAGAACTTCCCCTGAACCACCTGGTTCTGATTACGGACAGTTGTCGTCGGGACCTCCGTTGGTGGCTGCGTCGGTCCAACCTGGAAAGGGGGCGTCCTTTCGCCCTTCAGCCCCCTGTTGCCACAGTGACCACGGACGCCTCCCAGATAGGGTGGGGGGGGGTCATTATCTGGACAGGTCTGTCCAAGGCACTTGGCAGGATTGCGAAGCGCACCTTCACATCAATATCCTGGAAATGAGAGCGGTGCTTCTGGATGTTCTTCGTCTTCCATTGCTGCAGTCCTGACTATTGGTATAGTCCGCGTCCCAGTCGGCCCGAATACCAGAGTATAAGGCTGGCGTCGGTCAGGCGCGTAGACTGACGCCAGTACGTCAGGGTACTAATGCGCATGACCGGCGTCATATCTCAGTCTTTTGCCGCATGGTCGATGCAGAAGCAATTTTGCGAGTGCAGGTTGGCGTTCTGAGATTTTCGAACCGAGTTTCAGACCAAACAGAGTTGGCTAAGTAACCCGTTAGAACATTTTGGTTTTTCTTGCCTCAGTATTTAACGGATGTCAGAAAAGTGAATAACTGTATTTCTTGTGGGAAGCAGATACCGCATAGGGATTATCATACATTGTGTATACCTTGTTTAGGGCCTGAGCACGTCGTTGTTGGTTGCCGCTCTTGTGCTAGATTTAACAAGCGCGCACTATTAAGAGGAGGCTAGATTGTGCTAGGTTAGTGTTTGAGCGTTGCAATTATAATATGCCGCCGGATGCTCCGGCGCCCGCTTCCTCCAAGAAGCGCAAGGACAAAACAGTGAAGCCTAGGGGTGAGGAACCGGACGTCGGTTCTTTAGTAGGCTCAGTGGAGCCAGAGGTTTTGCCAGGAGTCTCCGTGGAGTCTCAGGCGGATACTTTATTGTTACAGGATGTGCCTTCTCAGGAGGTAGGCCAGGCTGAGGGGGCTTCTGAGGTAACTGTTCTTCCCTCTCTTCCCAAGGTAGTTAGGGCCTCTCCTTCTGTTGCCAAAGCTTCTTTTAGAGGTAGGCCAAGTTCAGCTTCTGTGGGGGCTTCTCCTAGCATTTGGCTCTGTGCCTAAGAAACATATGCTTAAAATGGCTGAAGATTTGATTACTCTAATTAGAGGTTCTATGCCCCGCCTGATAAGAGGCCTAGGGTGGAACAGGAGTTTGATAGTTTTGAACAGTGTTCACAGGCTTCAGAGTCTTCTGTGGAAGACTTACAAGAGTTTCCTACTTATTCTGATTCTGATGTGGATGATTCCACTCCTACAGCTTCTCCTCCTGAGGATTTTTCATTTTCAGAGACTCTTCACTCCATGAGGGAGCACTTTAAATGGGAAGGCCAGGATTACTCTGATTCCAGGAAAAGGCTTAGGGAATTCTTGTTTTTACCCCAGCATAGGCCCTTAGCTATTCCTCCTGTGTTGAATGTGGTGGAGGATGTTTTTGCAGAAGCTTCCCTGAACCCTGACTCCTTGCCTCCTGCTCCTGTTAAGCCTGATAGGTATTATAGGGTGCCCCAAGCTCATAAGTATTTGTTTAAGAGTCCTAGGGCGGACCCAGAAACTATTTCTCAGGGGCCTAAAGGTGTTAAAGCTTCTGTGGTTAAAAATCCTGTACCTTCTGATAAAGAGGCAAGGGCTTTGGATAGGTGGGGTAAGAAAGTGTATACTTCTTCCACTCTAGCCATGAGGGCATTGAATTGTCAGTTTCACATGCTAAAATATCAGAATTATCTCCTTTCACAATTGAAATCTAAGGTGGATGCTTTGGCGGAGGTATTGAGTGTAAAGAATTGCTGGATTTGGTTCATGTGTCTGAACAAGTGGGTAAGCATTCTTTGCAGTGTGGTTTTGATGCTGTTCAGGCCTCCTCGAGGGTGGCTGCTACTAGTTCTGTTCTTCGCAGACATGCCTGGTTGAAGGATCAGAATTTAGCTGAGCATGTTAAGACCCGGATTTTGGATGCTCCTTTACAGTCTGATGTGTTGTTTGGACCGCCTGTGGAAGCAGTCTTAAAGAAAATGGAAGACAAAGCTAAGTCTATGCAGACTGTTAAAGATTTTTTGCAGGTGCAGCCTCCAGTTTAGTAGAAATTGGCCTGCTAAGGGGTGGACATATCCTGCTTATGGTTCCCAGTCTAGGGGTAGGTCTAGACGTGGTAGGGGCAGGGCTCAAGGTTCATTTAGGCCTAGATCAGAGAGTTCACCTGCTCAGACTTCTGGTGAGGGCAGGGGTCAGTCCTTTCGTAAGCAGAACCAATGACCTGCCTTTTCAGCTGCCAGTCGATTCTCGTCTGGCAGCTCCTTTGGGAGGAAGATTGTCTCTTTTCAAAGAAAATTGGGATTTAATCACTCAAGACAGATGGGTGCTGGATATCATTCATCACGGTTACAGATTTTATTTCCACACAATGCCTCCTTTCAAAGGCATGCCAGATGTTCCTCCTCCACAAAGAAAAGAGGCTCACAAGCAAGTTTCTCAGTTACTCCAGATAGGGGCCATTCAGCCAGTCCCTGTATCAGAAAGGGCCTTCGGATTTTATTCTCGCCTGTTCCTAGTACCAAAGAAGGGGAACACGTGGAGACCAATTTTGGATTTATCTATCCTCAACACTTATCTGGACATTCCCAAGTTCAAGATGTTGACGTTACAGCAACTGTTACCTCTGCTGGGCAAGGATCACTGGATGGTAACTTTGGATCTCAAGGAAGCTTACCTTCATGTGCCTATAAGGCTAAGTTGCAGAAAGAAAGTGCGGTTCCGAACTGGTGATTTTCAGTATCAGTGCTCTGCAGAGCCCTTTGGCTAATCTACTGCAGAGTATTCACAAAGCTTCTGGCTCCAGTGCTAGCTTACTTCAGGCTTCAAGGCATTCAAATCTATCCTTACTTGGACGACTGCCTGATTCTGGCTCAAGAAAGAAGACCTTCTACAGCATCTGGAATATGTCATAGCAGTGCTAAGATGCCTAGGGTATTCTGTGAACGAAATAAAGTCCAGTCTAGTACCCTCTCAAGACATGTGCTTTCTGGGTGTGAGACTGAATACAGCAGCCCAGATGGCCTTTTTAACCCCGGACAAACAAAAGAGTCTGTCACTTTACTTCCATCAACTATCTCATCAGTCCGTGCTGACTGCAAGGACAGTCCTTCAAGCATTAGGGTTCATGGCATCTTGTATTCTGGTACTTCCCAATGCCAAACTGCATATGAGGAAGCTGCAATGGTATCTCAAAATGTATGGACACAGCACTGCCAAGATTTGGACACTGTCATTCAAATAATACCTTGCCTTCAAAAGGAATTCTTGTGGTGGGCTCAGGAATGTCACCTAAACAAGGACTCTCTGTGACCCGCCAGAGGCGAAGTCAGATTTTAACGACAGATGCCTCGGACACTGCTTGGGAGCTCATCTAAATGGAAAGTGGATACAAGACAAGTGGCCTGCCAGACTACAGCATCTACATATCAACATGAAGGAGATGTTAGCAGTCCAGTTTGCATTGATGGCTTTCAAGGAGTTACTTCTTCCAGGGCAGGTGTTGATTCTAACAGACAACACAACTGTCATGTGGTACATCAACAAGCAAGGGGAACACATTCTTATCCTCTATGCAGGCAAGCAATGATTTTATGGGAGACTGCGTTAAGCCTGCAACTAACTCTTCAGGCAAGGTTTCTGCCAGGAGCACAGAACTCCTTAGCAGATGTATTAAGCAGACAAATCATGGATCCCCACGGTGGAAACTGGATCTTCATGTATTTCAGAAATTGACAGTGTCATGGGGAACACCAGACATAGATCTGTTCGCTTCTCCACTAAACCACCAGCTGCCAAAGTATTGCACAAAGGGTTTCATCACACAGCTTGGAAAGTGGATGCTCTGTCTTTCAGTTGGAAAACCTTCATGTCTATGCCTTTCCACCTCTGCCTCTTCTTCCAAAGGTATTATTAAAGGTCAGACAAGACAGGCCAAGGATGATTTTGATAGCTCCAGATTGGCCTCGGCAACACTGGTACCCACTTCACGAGTCTTGTAAAGAAGCCTCCATGGCCTTTACCTCTGATTCCTCATCTGTTATCTCAGAAGGACGGTCATCTGCTCAATGTCAAGCTTCAATCTCTTCATCTCACAGCTTGGCATATTCTGTGTTGAAGCACAGCAGGTCTCAGCTTCCTCAACAAGTTTTAAATGTGATTATGGAAGCTAGAAGGCCTAGTACTAGGAGAGTGTACGCAGAAAAATGGAAGAGATTTTTATTTTGGAGTACAGCAAAGAATTTGGAGATTTCAGAGCCTAATTTGAGTGTGGCTCTTCAATATCTTACTGAATTATTGGACAAAGGTTTGTCCTTCTCTTCCATAAAGATTCATGCTGCAGCAATTTCAGCTCACTATAATTGTGACCCACCTTTGTTTCGCATCCTTTGTTCAAGCAGTTTCTTAGAGGGGCAAAGAATATAAGACCCCAATGAGAGCTCCTACTCCTGCTTGGGATCTCAATTTTGTGTTGGAAAAACTTACTCTACAACCTTTTGAGCCTGCAGCTACTGCTGAATTGAAATATTTGTCATGGAAGACTGCTTTTCTGTTGGCTATTACTTCTGCAAGAAGGGTGTCTGAGTTGCAGGCCCTTATGGCAGTAGAGCCCTTTTGATTTTCCATAAGGACAGGGTATCATTACGTACTAATCCTTCCTTTATGCCTAAGGTGGTTTCTAGTGTGGCTTTAAACCAAACTATTCATTTGCCTACGTTTTTGCAGATCCTCAAAATAAAGGGGAAAATTTTTGCACACTTTAGATGTACACAGGCAATTGCGTTATTATTTGAGCAGGACTAAGAATTTTAGGCAGTCTCAGCAGTTACTTGTTTCTTTGCTTTGGCTTCACAGGGCAAGCCTGTGTCAAAACAAACTATTTCTAGGTGGATTGGCTTTTGCATTGCATTTTGTTATTCCCATCATGGCAAAGAGGTTCCAGCTGGGATTAGGCCTCATTCCACTAGGGCTACTGCCACTTCAACAGCATTTCTAAGGGGGTGGCAACTAAGGATATTCTGGAAGCAGCTACTTGGAGTTCAGTGCATACTTTCTCTAGGCATTATCACCTGCCTATATACTCTAAGACTAGGGCTGGTTTTGCCACAGCTGTTTTACAAGGCATGTTGTCAGCTCCTGCTACTTTATAGTTTGCCAGCCTCCCTTACCTCTGCTTTGGGATTCTACCCAATAGTCAGGACTGCAGCAATGGAAGACGAAGAACATAGTACAGTTTTGTACCTACCATAAATGTAGATGTTCGAGGATTCCATTGCTGCAGTCCAATTTACCCTCCCTCCTTCCCCTCTGTGTTTAGGGGTGGTTGTGTAGGTGAGTTTACATGCTTATATTTTTTATATATATATATGTATATATTGTTGTATATATTATACATGTTTTTGGTGCAGGTTGTTTTGGGGACTTGTCTTTTTGGGTCTTCTGACATCTGGGGCAAGAAAAGACTGAGGATATGACGTCGGTCATGCGCATTAGTACCCTGACGTACTGACGTCAGTCTAATGCGCCCTGACCGACGTCAGCCTTATACTCTGGTATTCGGGCCGACTGGGACGCGGACTATACCAATAGTCAGGACTGCAGCAATGGAATCCTCGAACATCTACATTTATGGTAGGTACAAAACTGTACTTTTTGCAAGCACTTCATCAGGCTCTCCCCCAAGGTACTATTGTGATTCTATCTGACAACATGTCGGTAGTTTGGCACATAAACAAGCAGTGCGGAACCAGGTCCTACCTCCTTTGCAGAGAGGCCATGAGAGTATGGCGCTGGGCCATAGCTACAAGACGTTTCTTAGTAGCCATGCACATTCCGGGGAAAGCCAATGTGATTGCAGACAGGCTCAGCAGGACTCTCCTGTTGCCCCACGAGTGGTCCCTCAACAGCAGAGTGGCTGTGCAGATCTTCGCCAAATGGGGTCTCCCTTGTTGCGACTTGTTCGCCAGCCCCAACAATGCGAAGTGCAGAGAGTTCTTCACTCTGACTCCCTCCCAGGGGCAGTCTCCCAGGGACGCGCTAGCCCATAATTGGCCCCCTGGTCTCCTTTATGCCTTCCCCCCGATCCCCCTTCTCCCGAGGGTGATTCAGAAGGCTCTTCATTTAGGGAGCCACATGATTTTGGTCGCCCCACATTGGCCCCGTCAGGTTTGGTTCCCATTCCTTCAGAAGTATGCGGTACAGGGCCCTTGGATTCTGGACCCAGTGCCGGACCTGTTGTCTCATCAGTCGGGACACTCTCATCCGTCCCTTCGGGTCGCTAAGCACTGGCTGCTTGGTTACTTCACTTCCATCCTTAGTTAGAGATAACTCTCTTTCTCTAGAAGTGATGTACATTTTGTCCTCTTCCCACAAGCCGTCCACCGTTAAGCTGTATTCCAGCAAATGGAAAAGGTTTGCCTTTTGGGCCCAGCAGTGAGGCATTGATCCTCTTCTGGCCCCAGTTCCGCAGGTCTTGGAAT